>NW_028239894.1:0-80422 GCF_047967505.1 Dipteris shenzhenensis | reverse complement strand
TGAGAGCATTGTGTGTGTAGAGTAGCGACAAAGCTCCACTTGTAAAATCTTGAGCCTGAAAGATAGTATGATAAATCTTAAAGGATGAGGATAGCAAAAATCCTCTCTAGAAAAGATCCAATCACACTTGCAAAATCAGGATCTAGAGGGAGAAAGACAAAAAGCCTACACTTTCGAAGGTCCCTCCACTTTGTGTAGAGACCCAGAAGTCCCCCCACTTTTTGTAGAGACCCAAAATGTCCCCCCCAAAAGTGCAAAGACCAACATGTACAAATATCTCTCAATGGAATGAAGCTCCTACTCTTTGGGATTCAGTGTTCAAGCTCACTATTGTGTTCATGCAATTGATCTCCATTGCTTCCATGCTCTCTTACACTATCGTCTTCTAGCATGCCCTTACCCTTGCACTCTCTACCCTTGAACTCCCTCCTCCTCCTCCTTCCTCCCTCTTCCTTCCTCCTCCTCATCCTCCTCCCTCATCCTCCTCCTCCATCTCCTCCTTCCTCCCTCCCTTCTCCTCCCCCCTCCTCCTCCCCCCTTCTCCTCCATCTCCTCCTCCTCCCTCCTCCTCCTCCTTCCTCCCTCCCTTCTCGTCCCTCCTCCTCCTCCTCCCTTCTACTCCATATCCTCTTCCTCCCTCCTCCTCCTCCTCCCATCTCCTTCTCCTTCCTCCTCCTGCCATCTCCTTCTCCTTCCTTCTCCTTCCTCCTCCTTCCCCCTCCTTCTGCTTGGTGAGGTTGGCTCAATCCACTGCATGCTTGACGCATGCTTGACCTAGTGCATGCTTAACTTGGTGCATGCTTGACACACACTTGCTCTAGGATGGTGGCTCAGGGTGTGGGTGTACTTGAACACACCCTGAACTGAGGAACAAACAAGAGGGGCCATGAGTAGGAAGGGTGGATGTGATGAGACAACCCACAAAGAGGGGGAAGGAGACTAGCTCGATGCTCAAAGAAATGATGAAGAGGATCACCAGAGTATGCCTTTGTATGTTGATGTGCTTGCCAGTAAGCTTCAAGGTGGCTTCTCTTAGGTTGACGATGAGGGACCACATCAAATTTGCATGCAAAGATCACACGAAGAATGAAGGAGGTGGCAAACAAGGGTTGGTTTGAATAAACAAAGAAACACAATGTCATATGCAAGCTATGCGTCAAAAAAATTAAGCCAAACCTAGCTCTACTTTCTAGAGGAGATATCTACCTCTTATTCATGGGGCGGATCCCAATAATGGTGGAGCTTACACAGCTCATGGTCTAGAATGTGACCTTGGCATCAAACTACTACAATGCTAGGTTCATTGGTGAAAGGATTATTCCTCTGTCGGTGTGCATTTAAGGTAATTCACAATGACCTCGTGGCAGAGTGTTCACATTCTCAGAAACTTCCGTGTTGGTCATCTTGTGGAGTCTAGACATTCTCCATTAACCAGTTCTTATTCCAAGACTTCCTGGTCTAGATCAATCTCCTAAGCCTCCCTCATGGATGGTGGGTCAAATTGAGAAGGTGGTGGCCTCCCTTATTAAGGTGCTAGTGGTCCCAATTCTCTCCCTCCTCACGTCAACTTGAGGGGAGGACGAGAGTGTGGATTCTATGGGATAGAAGTCAAGAGATGCCAGAGTATGTGGCCATCCGCTTCTTTGAAAGTTCCCCAATGGCTTAGAGAGTCTGATTTGGTCCCTTCCCATATGCATGTTTTATTTGTAAGGAGGTCGGGCATTACACTAAAAATTGCCCAAGAAAATCAATTAATGCGGGCCTTGGCTCGAGGGATTTGAAAGATGACACTCACAACTCAAGCCCACAAGTGGATTGGATCAAGGGGTGGCAACATGCAGACATCAGGGGAGAATCGGGGTGTCCAAAGGGCCCCCAGTTACTGTTTCCTAATTTCAAGGGGTTATTAAGAGATTTGAGATGTACCAATGGGAGTGCTCCTTCTTGTGGGGCAATGTCATGTTGAGGTCGAGGGTGGGCAGACCTACAAACAGCCCCTATTGGCTACTCCTATTACACTGGGGACCACTCAAACCATCCCCCCCATCAACCATTCTTGACCCTCCTCCCATGTGCACCTCGCACCCAGACAATCCATAAATGCATTCAAGAGGTTGTGGGCCCATTTGGGCGAATTTTCCCCCCGTCTTAGCCTGTTGCAAGCCTTCCCCTACTCTTCTATTGTCTAGCTCCATTCTTCCTCCATTTTTCAAACATGGGAACTCATTTGGTGGTTGTTCTGCTGCCTCCTTCTTTGGTCCAATGTCTTTCTCCCTCTCTAGCACCTCCTACAGCATCTGCTCATCCCCCTTTGCTTTGGTCCAACTCTTTCTGTGCAAAGAAGTGCATGCATAGTGCCACTTTTATCCATCCTGCAATATTGAAGATGGTAAACAATGTGGGGTAGAACAATTATGGATTTTGACATTTTCAAATTCATAATAATGAAATTTATTTTGATGTTTTAAATGGTTTGGTTTCATGTCAATTTTTAACCCAAAAAATAGAATTTATTTTATTATTTATATTTAGAACATTTGGGTAAATATAGGTTATAAAAATACTTTAGTTTCAAAGTATCACTATCATAGCCATAGTTCTCCTAGCTACCAAACTATCCTGTTCGTCTTCCTTCCACACTTTCATCTCCCATACTCAGTTAATAGGGATGAGGAGTAATTTTTAGTCTTTGATAAGAGCATAGATGTCCTAGGCACCTACTTGGGAGCTCGAGACTCATTTTGAAGACCTCATCTAGTATATGCAAGACCACATCATGAGTTTTGCATATCCACTTGATGAGTCTACAAAAAGATGGGTCCCAATTGATTACTTAAAGTACCTATCCGATAAAGAACCCAAGTTTGTGAAGCATTTAGATCACTTTCAAATCTAGCTTACACCTTAGGAGTTTAAGGAGGTGGATACTGATGACCTCTTACAATTTGGAGTCATTGAAAACACATGAAATAGATTCCTATCCTAGGAAATGACCTTTATTTTTGTTCTCCAAGAAGAAAAAATGAAAGAGGAGGCCTCGACCTCAAAGCCCTGACCCTACCCCTACCCCTACCAATCCTCTTGTTTATGTAGATGATCCCAACATCTACAATGAAGAGCCCATTAAAAATGAAGTTGAGGAGCAGGAAGTTGCGCTAGCCCTGAAAGCGCTCCAAAGAAATCCTCAACCTCCTTCCACTTGTAAAATTCCATCTATCTCAAGCACCATCTCTGTCGACCCTGTAACAGAGATATGGTTTCTTGCTCCGCTTCTTGTCGATGGAGAATAGTACCTCTTTCTCCATGACATCGAGGTTATGTTTGGTCTTCGAGAGGACGAAGCCCTTGGTGTCATGTGTGGGTACAAGGTGGACACTACTATGCAAGAACCTAGGTTTTTGAGAGTAGATGATTCAAAAAAAGAGCTTCTTGCTTTCACACTAGCCACAATCAAAGATGCAAACAAATTGATCTCCTCGAACCTACCTAATGTGCCAAAAGAAGCCACCATAGGAGATCCCTAGATCCTTCCTCATTGACAAAGAGAAAGGGATCGAGCATGACAACTCGGTAGTGTGGTAAGAAATTATGAGCTTTGAATTTCTTCTCTTGGTATAATTTTGATTTATCGGCATTCTAACATAATGTTGGATTGTTGTAGGAGGCATTTGAGGTCAACCTATTCTCATCTCAGCAATGCCTTATTTATAGTAGCTTCGGTCGAGATCACTCACTAGCATATTACCTTAGCCAAGCAAAAGGGCACTTTGTGGTTATCCATAAAAAGTTGTTGCCACAAGGCACTAAGGACCTTCTGGAGTGCAAAGCCTTGTCATGGGTAATTGGTCATGCTGACATCAATCAAAAATCTGACAAGGTCATTTTGGTGAACTGCATGGCTTCCCTCAATGCATTTGGAACCAATTTTCAAGGTATGGCATTGATGGCAATAGCCATGTCCCTGGCCAGCAAACACTAACAATAGCCTATGATCTATTGACGAAGCTTAGAGCTAGGAGTTTATTTGGAAAATCAAAGCTTGATATTCTCAATGTTTTAGATGTAGCAAAGAACAAAGACAGGGTAAGATGCCTTATTGTATAGAAATTTTATTTTAAATGAATACAGATATGCTTGTTCTACAGTGTCCCATTTTTCATTCTTCTACAAAATTTCTCTTATGTTGTCATTGTATTATGTAACTTTACTTGTTGTTGGTATTAATGTTTTCATTCATTATTCTATTCAAAAGCATGCTATCAAATAAGTTTTTGCACTATAATGGTCAGTTTTTAGCAATCCAGCAAGAATCTCACCTTGTCAAACATGCCCATATGCATCATGATGGGTTTCTATATTTTTGGGCTTCTTGGGTGATGTTAAGCACTTTTGCCTTCTGCACCATGTCAAAAAAACTTCATTTGACCACTCAAATTCACATTGAACTTGCATAAAGTGATGGAAAGCATCGCATAACATGCAGAATAAAATGGGTAGAATAATAGAACATAAAAATATCTTTCATTAATTGGCCTCAAAGGGTAGATATTTACAATATGATTTAGATGACACCAAGGGAAACCCAAGAAAAAACATATATGGCCTAAGGGAGGTATTGGAGAATATGCTCTTGGCGAGTGGAAGGTCCTTGTCCATCACTATTACTCTTTTTGCATGGATCCTACATAAGTTTGCATCTTTAAAAAGACCTACCACCATCTGCTTCGTCTCCTCGTGAATTGCTCCAATAGCACATGACGTAAAATGCACATCATCCTTGAATTGCCGTGCTATTTCACATACAACATGTTGGAAGGGAACACGGGGAATAAGATTGTCGACAGTAGCCTAGAACTTGTGGATCTCTTGAAGTACCTTCACTCCTGACTTCTTGTACCTATTAATCTTTAGAGTACCTTCCACCAGCCTCTGGACATGGCTCCATGGCCCTTGTCCGCTTTGAACTTCTTCCACCTCTCCATCCTTGCAACCTCCTCTTCACACTCCTCTTCCTGTGCCTAGTGGGTCAGTGGAGTTGGCCTCTTGCATCTTGGGGTCTTCTTTGTCCTTAGTTTCTTTCTCTTTGGTTGAGGCTTTGAGTTAGCTCATATCAGAGGCTCCTCATATGTGAAAATTTCTAGGCACAGAGCCAGGCTATTCCCACTAGCAGTCAATACAATAAGGACGGTGCCTTAAGACAAAAGAAGCATTGCCCTCGTGCTTGAAGGACGAAGCGCCCACGAGTCAAGAGACTAGTTAAGGATTTTAACGAAAGTGTGGCGGATTCAAGGGGTACTTCAAGATTCAAGGGGTCCCGACAAACTAATGGCCAGAGGGAGGGCCTTATGTCATTGAGTGGAAAAAGAGAGACGCAAAAAACAACACGCAACACGCAAAAAAGCAACCAGAAGAACAACACCGAAAGTGGTGCTGGAGCGCCAAGCACAGAGAGGGGCCACCATATGCACGATTGATGGATGGATCGATCGATCGTACTGGATTTGCAGTCGTGATATGTAAGTTATGAATGATGTTTGTTGCCTGGTGGTGGTGGAGGTGGAGAAGAAGGCAGCGCGCTTTACCTTGATGTCTACAACGACAATTTGGACTTATCCGTCAAGAGAGAAAAGCTCGCCCGTGCGGAGGAGCTTTTCGATGAGGCATTTGGCATAAGCTCGAGCTCAGAAGAACGAGCTTCCTGTCGCAAGCTCTTGGCTGGCCTCAAGTTTCTGTGGTGCCAAGTGGAGCTGGAATCGTTTCCATCTTGGGAAGCAGCAGTATCCACCGACTTCCTGGCTGCCTTCAAAGATCACCTGGCGCAATGCGTGGAGTTTTTTTTCAAAGCCAAGGTTGAGGGGGCCCGCACAGGAAAGCCGCAAGAATGTGCCGATCAAGCGGAAGCGTATCTGAAAGCTGTGGTGAAATGGGCAGCGGAACAATCGCGGGTACTGGGTCTCCAAGACGCACCGATCGTAAGAAGTCTGTGCGACGATTTCGACCGCGCCATGAGCAAAGGGGGTGTGAAATCCGAAGCAGCGGTGGTTGCAAACTTAGAGCTGGCGCAGTTTTTGCTAGACGAAGGCGAATTCCAACAATTGAAATTTGAAGTTTGCTTGGTTTTTGTCTCATTTTTTTGTACATTATCTGTTCTGGACTTTTTAGAATTCCAGTGGAGACTTGACAGCTACTACTCATAACACACATGCATACACACACACACACACACACAAAACGAATGCATGCACTTGTTTGGATAATGCATACATGTATACATTACAATGTAATATATGTGAATACAATACATGGTTTTTGTCTCATTTTTTTGTACATTATCTGTTGTGGACTTTTTAGAATTCCACTGTGATAAAGGGGAGACTTGACAGCTACTACTCATAACACACACACACACACACACACACAAAATGAATGCATGCACTTGAATCCAGATGTAGATGTAGATGTTATCACATGTAGACTTCTCATCATTTAGTAATAGTGTCTTAGCATGAAACAATTGCTTTTCAAGGTATGCATTGGGGAACATAATTGCTAGCAATTTATGTGATTTTCCACATAATTTTAATTTAAACAAACTTTTAGGACTATTTTAAGAGGATCGGCATCTCTCTCTCTCTCTCTCTCTCTCTCTCTCTCTCTCTCTCTCTCTCTTCATTAGTCCATCTATGATTTACCTAGTACTATATGAAAAGGGAGCAATATGCTTGAAATAAAACTCTCATTTATGCAAAATCATACGTGTGGTAACTTGGAAATGAAACTCTTGTTGAAATGAAATCACATTGAATTTTATCAAAATTACATTACTTAGGAGATTTGGTTTATGTTGATGATGCGCATGCTTTGACTTGGAGGAGTCACATTGCATGGCGATGATGGTGCCTAATGACATTGCTTTTGGAGATTTTGCTCATGTTGGTTCAGATGCAAGTGATTCTACTTGAAGAAGACACATCTCATGGAGGTGCTTGTGCCTAACCCTTTCCTAACAATTTCTTTTGGTAGCTCTATTTTGTTGTAGGTTGAAATATCTTCTCCTTACATTCTGTTAATCCCAGTTTGATTGGCTTATGCAATGGCAATTGTAAAAGATAGTTTGCTTAGTCAATGCGTACTCGATCAATTCGTCCATTCACCTTGAGTGGTCATAGGAACTTTGGCTACTATAAAGAATTTTCATAACTTTGAACTAACAAGTTTAAGGGAAAGCCTTGAGGAAGGGGTTCAAGCTCTATGCTATATGCATTCACTATTGTTTCATCACGAATTGCATGGAAACTTTAATTGATGCAAAACCATACTTGCATGTCTAAAAATGAAACTCTCATTGAAATGAAATATTTTTGGCAAAATTATGTTTCTTTTGGAGATTTTGTTCATGTTGGGGGATGCTCATGTTTTCTCCTTGGAGGAAACACATTTTTCATGGGGCTAGGAGGAGTTGGTTATGTTCAGAGATTTTGATCTTGTGTCTGTCTTTCTTCTTTTGTCATGGTGAATTATTTATAAATTTGTGTCTTGCCCTTTTGGCTTCATGGTCCCTTGTAACATTATGGTGTCTGATATGTGCAAGAACCCACCTAGCACATCTTGATGGAGAGCGAATTTAGTCTTCTACCTTGCTAATGTCAAATATGTGAGTCTCAATGGTTCCTTGACCTTGAAGTGCATTGAGGAACACATTATAAACAACTAAGGACGCTTGCCTATTTATGGTAGCAACATTGCATGCATATGCATAAACAACTTTTCAAGGGTCTCCAATATTTCTTAAATCAATTGGAATCTCTTGTATATTGCACATTGCAATGCTTAATGGCTACGATCCTTGAGAATGGAAATGAATTTCTTCTTGAGTGTAGTATACATAGCATAAGGTTTATTAGATGCATCTTTTCCAACAATCTCATAAATAAATCTCCTACAAATAACAAAATGGATGTACAGAATTCTAAAAAACTAAATGTTGTACTTCACAACTCTTTCACAATAACAAGAGAACCATGGAAATTTATGTGGTGTTGACCTGAACACCTTGTATCATGCACCCTACACTTCCCTACTTTACCATGTACTGCCAATTAGTTGCACGCACCTTTGCCCTAAGGTGCACCACGAGAAAACCCTAAATACATGCATTTAAGGGGCAATGTTTAAACCCCTACTTATACATATGGGTCTTACATTCCTCTCCCTTTTAAAAACTTTTTTTGAGCATTATGATTTTGTAAATTAAAATACCCCTTTTTTATGTATAATTGTATAAGGCATACAATCAAATGAAGCCATCTAGTAGTTCTATTTATAGCTCCAAAGATAGATTTTCCAAGGTTTCTGTCTGTAGACCAAAGGGCATTTCCCATTCAACACACCCACAATGTCTGGTTTCAAGGTATGAACGAAATAACTGAGTTCTGAATTCAAAAATTTTAATCATTTAGTGTTTAAGTCTCAATCACCAACTGTCACATCATCATGGTTCCAACATGCACAGTGTGTGAATAAACACAATTTACATTCTCATTTCCATTAATTTACCTATAATATCGCTCACAATTCACCACCGCAAATGATTGATTCATGTAAACCACATGAAACGATATTAAAACACATCTTTTGGTGAAAATCAACAAAGTAAGTACAATAATAGATGCATAAATAGCTAATCAAACCTCCTTAAGTGAAAGAGCATCAAAAAATAATAGGACTTTGATTTTGAAACTTTCCATTTTAAGTTTTCATGCAAAGTTATGAGGAAATTAAGAGATGGTGGGAGAAGATAACGCAAGGGAGGAGATAACCAAAGAGGGAGGACGAATCATAAGGTGGTAGAAAATCATCAAGATGGTCAACATGGGGAGTGTAGGAGATGGAGCGAAGTGGCAAACAGGAGGAGATGGGGGAAATGAAGAGTAGGGTGCTCGTAGGTTGTCAGGGTACTCGAGGTCACCAGAGGAGGGTGACAGAGTTGAGTAAAGGCAGGGGTATATAATAGGAATAAGGAGATGGGGTGGAGTGGCCAAAAGGAGGAGATGGGGGAAATGAAGAGGAGGGTGCTCACAGGGTGTCAGGGTAATCGAGGTGGCCAAAGGAGGAGGGTGCAGAGTTGAGTAAAGGTAGGGTGGATAACAAGTCTTAGACAAGGTGGGTGGGTAAACATGTGAGGGAGAGTTAAGTAAATAGGGCTACAGGTAAAATTGTAACATGCAAGAGATAGTATGATCGAGAGTTCGAACCAAATGAATAGTTGGGAAAGGAAGGCAATCTAAGCAGTGAGGGGTTAGGGACTACTAGATCGGATTTTCGATAACCACCACTAGTTGAGCATTTCTTGGATTTTTGAATGTCCATCCCCACTCACAGCATGCTATTCCCATAGTCTTACAAAATCCACTATGGTATTAGGGAAGGAACCGCACCACATGAAGTGCACCTAGCTAGTATTGTGAGGTAACCAACCTTATATCCCATGGCTTCTACCACATCTCTATAGTCTAAGGGCTGCATCCTTTTGCAAACAGCCATGAACTTTTTGGAATAGTTAATCAACTTTTTCCATATTATCAACGTGAGCTTGATGTCAACCACTACATTACAAGGCGAAACCAACATCAACAATTTCACATTTAAAAACACTAGAGAACCTTTGAGACCAAATATTCCACAATACATTGCTCCTAAGAACTATCAAACCAACAATGTCTCTTGTGGGTTAGTCTCCTAGGACGATATAGACATAATGGAATTGGAGAAGGAGATGTTTCTCCTAACCAGCTCCCAGATTTGACTCAAGTGAACACAATTCATAAAGTTGTGAGGAATTTCCTCGAGCGTTCTTCAGTCAATGTCTATGCAAGCAAGCGAGATGGGTAGAGCCCAAGTAGAGATGCTAGCACATTTAGGAAATAGCACCATTGTTGCAATGGATAACTCTATGCAGGATCTTCAAAGGGAGACCAAGATCTTTATGATAAAGCCAAAGCATTGGACTTGGAGCGACATAAATTAGAAGAGTTACTCTATAAGCTAGCTGAGTCCAAAAAAGGCTTGGAAAGATCTATATACAATCAAGTACGATGAGCCGTAGAGAAGGAACGAGAGAAGGCAGAAGAACAAGTGCAAAAGATGAAAGAAACACCTTTGGGATTGAAGGAGAGGAAAAGAAGGTACTTACAAAACATGGATGCATTGGCACCCACTAGTGGTGCTAGAAAGAGGAGAGTCCGGGCTACAAGGTTGGTTATCAAATGTTCCAATGAGATTACACTCTTTTGTGCTACACTGTTTGTGACTAAGTTTATATTGTGTTCTTCTTTAGGAACTTCATGGAATATGTGATGGGAAGAACAGACGGGGATGATATTGACTATTCATATGCTCTAGCTAGTTTATTGAAGTCAAGCGATGTCATTGGGATACTAAGGGACCCAAGACACAAGCGCCTACGTGTGCAAGTTGCTGAGGAGGTGATGAAGGACTTCAAGGATGTTATGGATGCAAAGGAGATGTTTGCAGCTTGTGATACTGCCGGTGTAAGTCGTGAAGCTTACACATATGTTTTCAAAAATTTCAAGTCTACTATTTTGGGAAAGTATAAGAAGTCTACAGTGCCCGTACCCACACCTTGGTCTGTGAGATGTGCATGGTGAGAAACAAACCAATGTGCAAGAGAAATGCTTGGAGGGTACCATTGTGTAAGGGGCACAATAACTTAAAAGAGTAAAAAGAAATCTGGCTTGCAAACCTTTGAGATGAATGCTTTTAACAATGTCTACTTAGATGTTGAGAAACTGCAACAAGCAATGGTCAAATTCTACGGCATGAGAGATGATGGTAAGAGGAAATCCATTATAGCATTGCACTTTACTTAGTTCATTTCCTATATCATGTTTATCCTAATGATTTTTCTCTTTTGTTGTACAAGTTGCAATGGAAAGCTCATATTTGTAATCAAAATGGATGAAGCTCAATTGGTGAAAGAACACAAGTTAGAGAGAGTCAACATCTGCATTATGAATAAAGCCTTAGCCTTTGTTCAAGGGATAAAGAAGTAGAGCAAGATTTCTCAATGCAATCAGAGAAAGATATATGGTGGCTTGCAGCATTTGAGACTCCGAAAGAGTGCCATGAGACATTGAAGTGGGTTCTAGATAGAACAGGAATCCCATCGACCATCCGAAGATAAGAGGAAGGGTAAACATTGACAATGGATGGCCATGGAACCTTTCAAGTTGAATGGCATCTTGCTGGTGATTTAAAAACCCTCAAGTACTTGCATGGTTGTGATATAGGGGCAAATGCAATGAACACATGCCTTTATTGCATGTGTTCGCAATGTAAGCAAAAGGTTGGCTTACAATGGGAGAATGGCATTCTATCTTGCAGCCAAACGCAAGCTCCAAATCACAACAAGAAGGATCCAAAGTGGGATCCCATCTTGCCCATCTCACTTGAGAGAGTACACATATGTACTTTACATGCAGAACTTCGCATACTTGATAAGTTGTTGTATTTGCATCTTGTTTATGCTTGGAATTTAATTCCGCAAGAAGTATCCACACGATGCATTGCAGAAGCTGAGAAGTTGTTGTCAGAGATGGGATTCCATGGAGGACATGTCAAACTTAAGGAGGATAAGAAAATGTCTGGGGCAACATAGAATCTTCCTACAAAAGTGTCCATGCATGGAGGGAAGGCAAGGAGATTCGTATCGAACCACAATCTCGACAAAGACAACCATACATTGTCTCAAAGTAGTTTGGGTTAGGAATACTAGAAAGCATTGTGTGAATGCACAATCAATAAGGCTTCTCATCCTCAAGTAGCAACTTTGAGAGCTAAAGTATGGACAAAGGTAGATGCATTGATAAAATTGCTTCGCCAGGTTCAAATCGATGAGATGTATTATGAAAGGTTTAGGATGGCTGTGAAAGAGTTTATGCAATTAATGGTGAAAGCATGGGGGGAGTCGCACATTACGTATTACATGGTAATCTTGGCACCATCGTAATATTTAGCACTTGCGTTATAAATAATTTTTGTTGCTGATTTGATTCTCGTCCTGTTTGCAGCATATTCTCTATGCACACAGACCATGGTTTGTACAAAATTGGGGTCCTTTGTCAATTTGGAATACACAAGGCATGGAGAAGTCACAGTATAGAGCCAAGGCAACCTACTTCAAGAAATCAAGGCATGGTGGTGGTATCACTCACAGCAATGCATTGCATGAGATGTTCGACTGGTTTTTTAGATGTTTACTAGGAAGGACTTTGAAGTCTAAAAAGGCAACGGCATCAGAACTTGCAAAAGCACTTCAAATTGTATCAAAGAATAGAAGGCATAGTGCTTGGAAAGCATCCATAGGGAGTCAAGGAGTCGCACATTGGTTGCAAGCTAGAGTGAGAGAAGGGAGCAGATGGGTCCAACCACCAACAGAAGCTATGGTGTAATTGTATACAAATATGAAATAAATATATTGCTTATTTTGACCACAATTTGTGTACTCACTCTTTAATATCTTGCTTATTTTGACCACAATTTTTGCATTCACATGACGTTGGGGAAAGTGGGGACATGGTGAAGGAGGGGGGAGAGAAGGGAGGGGCGTGGGGCAGGGCAAGGGGAGGGGTGAAGTGGTAGCAAGGGTGGGGGGAGGGGGGGATGGGGGTATGTGGGAGGGCAACAGGTGTGGGCGGGGCAAGTAGGGGGAGGGCGAGGGGGGGAGGGCGACGAGGGTGGGGGGGTTGGAGGGATTAGGGCGGGGACATGGGGCACGATGAAACCCTAAATGTAATTAAAAGGGATGTCAAAACATGATGGGCCCTTATAAAAAGTTAAAAAAAACCCTAACTCTCATTATTCAATGGCAAGAGTGAAGAACACTGCTAGACCCACTGGATTTTGCCTCCACCTTTCCTCCCCTAGCTCCACCACCTCATGGCATCCATGCACACAAACCTATTCGAGTCCGATGGTGCCTCCCCTGACTCTCGTGAGCCCTCCCCCAACTCCCCCAAGTCCCGTGAGCCCACTCCCTAGTCTCCTGAGCCTTCTTCTCCTCCGAAGTCTCGTGAGACCACTCCCCAGCCCCAAGAGCATGAGCCTTCCCCTTAACCTTCTCCCTAGCCTTCCCCTCAGCCTTCCTCTCAGCCTTCCCCTCGGCCTTCCCCTCCCCATGAGATCCCTCTCCCGATCGAACAAAATGTGTTCAATAATCTCCCGGATATAGACAGGCTTCCTAAGGGTCAACAGAGTGCCAGGAAGAGCACCATGTTCCCTCTCCCGGAGATACAGCCCATGGTAGAGATGACCCCTGTGCCCATGAGGAGGGTAAAGCAGACTCCGAGGAAGCCCCATCCCAAAGAAGGCCAAATCTCCAGATGTCATGGAGAGGAGGACTCGGAGGAGGACCAGTGCAAACAGGAGCAACGAAAGAAGTTCAAGGCAGACAAGAGGCCGTGGGAAGGTGTTCGGGTACCTGTAAGTCCCCCACCAAGAGTCAGAAAGCCATACCGAGCAAAACCAAGAGCGTGGGCCCTGAGGGAGATCAGGCAAATGCAGAAGATCACTGACAACTTGATCCCGCATGCTCCCTTCCAACATGTGGTATGGGAGATCGCACAGGGATACAAGGATGATGTGCGCTTCAGCACAGGAGCTATGGGGGCACTCTAGGAGGCTGTAGAGCAAGTGACCACCGCTCTGTTCAAGGATGCCAACTTGTGTGCCATCCATGCAAAGCGTGTCACGGTCATGGACAAGGACATGGCTCTAGCGAAGCGGCTACGGAGTGACCCAAGTTTGAAGCCCTAGATTCTCTTAAAGCCCACTCTCAGGACTTAGACCACCCCCTGCCCTTGAAGGCACTATCTTGTATCTAAGGCCCAAGGGTCGATTTTTTAAAATAAAATATATCGACATTCTCTACACTCTCGCATTGTTGTATATTTTCCATTTCAATGCTTGCTGTAAATGATCATGTTAAGTTTTGAATTATGTCAAATCCTGAAGGAATTTCATAGTTGCACAGAAGGGAAAAGTGCCCGGCACGTCGCTTGGACCCCAGAAAGCCCAAAACCCGGCACGCCACAAATTTCAAGCCAGAATGCCCAAATTCACGCCATGGCGGGTTTCGGGCTTTCTGGGGTCCTGGCGACATGCCAGACACTTTTCCCTTCTACGCGACGGTGAAATTCCTTCAGGTTTTGATAGAAATGAACTCTTGATACCCAGAATTGGTGAAAATGATACTAAATTGGCTAGAAATTTATTAAATTAACACAATTAAAATGATGGAGAAAATATATCATCAATGGCTTAAACAAAATACAATGGAATTCATGACAAGCAATGATAACTTATAACAAATAATAAAGACATGTAGTCATGTATCCATTGAAATATCCATTTAAATATATGTTTAGATACAAAAGGCCTCACAGGCTATCTTTCTTCTTAGCTAGTTCGAGTACATCGAGAATAGGGGTCTTTGAATCCCCTAGTGGATTCCTAGATATAAATATAGCCGCAACAGCACTAACATCCTCCTCTCCTGCTACCAAAGACATAGCTGTTGCCGTCAATGCCCCGCCATGAATGTTCGATCCAAAGGCATTGATAGTAGCCAGGCGGTGTACCAAAATGACTTTGTCGGCATTCCGAGTAATGTTGGAGTATCTGATAGCACGCGACAATGCCTTGCACTTCAGCAGCTCTGAAGGACCTCGAGGAGAAAATTTGCCGTGAAAGACCATGATATGCTCTGCGACTTTGCCAAGGTAATGGGCCAAAGAATGATCTCGCCCAAATGTGCTGCGAACATTACCTCGTCGAGATGAGAATTCATCAAACTCAAACGCATCCTGCAACAATTCAAAAAACATTAGAAGACTGACAAAACAAATTATACTGAAAGAACATCAAAATAAAAATTATTGTTCGAACTTACCACTACAGTGTCGTCGGCTTCTATCCCTTCCTCATTTGCAATGTTGATGGAACCAGGTGCTGTGTGATGTTCCATTTGGGAGGTGGATGCTTTCTCTTGACCTGTGTTGGAGGTGGAAGCTTTTACATGAGAGGGTTGTGCATCATATTCGGACATGTCTGCATCCCTCATTGAAACCAGTGTCGTCAAGAGAAAGTCTTCCATTGTCTGGTCTTCAGTACCTAAAACCCCAGGATCTTTGACACTTGTGTCAACATAGAACCCCGATAGGACTCCAAGTGCCTCATCCTCTCATAGTCCAAAAAGAATCTCTATGTCATGGAGGAATACGTACTCTTCTCCATTGATGATGAGGGGGGACAAGGACCATAATTCTGATTTTGGGTCAACGATCTCCGATGTAGATTCTTGCTCTATTGGGGGCTCTTGAAGTAGGCTCAATGCTTGAGCTGCTTCCATCTCGTCTGTTGGATCGTTAAGACTCTCTTCCATGTAGATGTCCGAGTCTACTCTAGGGACGACCAAATCAGCAGTTCTAATAGAGGGGGTGCTAGACGATGAGGCTTCTTCCTCTAAATTTCCTTCTTAGAGAAGGAAGATGAATCTCATCTCCCATGAAAGGAATTTGGTGCCTGTATTTCCTGTGATCCCTGCGTCTAGGATGTCTTGAACTTCGACTATCCTAAACCCTTCATCTGTAAGGTTGTCACAAAAGCGGGCCAAGCGCTTTACAAACTTGGGTTCCTCTACGAGCAAATACTTTATGTAATCTATGGGAACCCATCTCTTTGAAGTGTGGTCAATTGTATAGGCAAAATTTGAGAAATTATCTTGCATGTAAAGGATGAGATCTGAGAAGTCATCCTTGGCTCGCATATATGTGCCTAGGACATCTAAAGTCCTATCAAACACTAAAAATAGCTCTTCCTCACGATCTGCAAATACAGTTCGTGAGATAAAGTCATGGAACGCAGTTCTAGCTAAATCCATGGCAAATAGCAGTTGATGCACGGAGTAACTTCTGAGGACGGGAGTTTCTATGGCTCTCTAAATGTGAAAGTGAGAATGTGATGTAAAAAGAGCTCTTACCCCTTAATATATATCAAAACCCTAAAAATTAAAATTAATCATAAAATCCCTGAATTTTTTGAAAAACATTTACCACCATGAACTGAAAGGAGAAAACATTAAAAGAAATAACATTTTAATCTAATTGTCCATCATGTTTTGAAGCAATAACTAGGATTTGACAGACAAAAAGTTAAATGCTACACTAGTCAAACACATTGTTAGCAATCTTCAAAGTTGCAGGAGGAATGAAATTGGCACTATGCATGCACTTCTCCACACGGCGGCTAATCTGACCACCATTTAAGGTAAAATAGAAGGACTCTGACATGCCATCCTCCATGACCAATAGGTGTTCTCGCACATCCCTTAGAGTCCATTGCGATGTGTCATTCACATTCTTGACATCTCCCTCTTCAACATCAATAGATAAACTTACCCCCGTATTGTCTTCATCATTAGAGTCTAGGGGAAGCCACCGGCCATTTGTTTTCTTCCAGCGCCGCCTGTACTGAAAAGCTAAATACAACATTTTGGCATGACAAATGGTATCTAATAACCACATTGTCTTTACATGCGTGACATTGAAACACATCACCCTTTTGGTCACTTGACCTGATTCCCCAATTCATCCCAAGTAAATCTTCAAGAGCATTTTCATCTACATGCTTGCAGGACCACATAGTTTTTGTTCTATGCATATGTAGATTCTGAAATAAAGAAGCAAAAATGTGCAGAGGCATAAACCAAGATAACCTTGCCCATTTGGATCCAAATGTAAACTTCATGACCATGCCTACATCCTTTGCAATCTTGTCCTTGTACGATTGCAATGTCCTCGAGTCCACATTGTTGCAATCCATGTCTTGAAGTTGTGGTGGTGCAATGGTTTGCAAACGGACAGAGCTTGATGATGTCGTTGGAGTGATGTATGTTGCATTATACCAATACACGTTCTTCATTCGCAAGGAGGCCAACTTCTCCCCCATTCTTCATTCGCAAGGAGGCCAACTTCTCCCCAGCATGCATTTGCTTATCTAAATCCTCATGAATTGCAGTGAACTTGCCTATGAATGATTCAACTAGTTCCCACTCCTCGAGGTCCGAAGGGAAGACATCTGCCACCATGAATAAGAGCTCTTAGAAACCAAACACAAAATTTTCAAATGGACTCATTACACTTATAGGTGAAAAAGGTACATAGATAGAAAGGCTCACAGTGTGATGGTATCCTAGATTGATTGAATGATGGAGGAAGCCGCATATCTTTTCCCATGTAAACATGTTGCACTTTTGCGAGCCATCCTTTCTTCCCAAACTTGAACTTCAAAATGCGCCCCTTCCACTCATGCAAGATATCACCTCTCTTGCTCTTGGGAAGCTTATGTGGACCTTTGGCTAATCCTTTCATCACTATCCAGTCATTTAAGCTGTAGGTGCAAGGGATCCACTCATCCAATGCATTTCTGGTGTTGTGGAAGACACAAGACGTCACAACGTTGCATGGTCTTGTAGCCTTTCTCCTCACCATGCTTGCAGAGGTTGCAATAGCAAGAATGGGACTTCTACACACGGCAATGTGGCTCCAATAGAGGCACAAAAGAGGGAGAAGGAGAGGGATAGTGCAGCAGCAACAGAGGCACAGGAGAGGGAGAAGGAGAGGGACAAAGTAGCAGCAACAGAGGCACAAGAGAGGGAGAAGGAGAGGGAAAGAGCAACAGCAACAGAGGCTCTAGAGAGGGAGAAGAAGAGGGACAGAGAGCAGCTCCAACAGAGGCACAGGAGAGGGAGAGGGGAGAGAGAGAGAGAGAGAGAGGAGTTACAGCAAGCAGGCCAGAGCAGGAGGGAGCAGAGAAAGAGAGGGGGGAGGGAAAATGCGTGGGATTTGGTTCAAATCTAAGTGATTTGGTAGGCTGGACCAAAACAGTGGGGGGCAGGGGTCCTAGAAAGAGGGAGGGGAGAAGAAAAATTCGCCACAAGGGCCCTACCATCCCATTGAAGGCAGTTTTGGGCTCATGTGGGGGAGGTGCACTTGGTAGGAGGGTCAAACATGGGTTAAGAGGGGGGGGATGGTTTGGGTGGTCCCTAGTGTAAGGGGAGCAACCAATAGGGGCTCTCTGTAGGCCTGCCCACCCTCCACCTCAACATACCATTGCCCCACACCTTCTAGCACTTTCATTGGTACACCTAAAATCACTCTCTAATCACTTGAAATTAGGAAACACTAATTGGAGGCCCTTTTGAGACCCCAATTCTCCCCTAATGATTGGCTCGGTCGATTTGGAGGAATTGTTCCTCAAAGGTTTGGGTGTATGGAACAACCTTCTCCTCCGAGCTAGATTTGATTCGAATCCTTGCTCTCAGAGGCTCAAAAGAGTTTTGAGTTTTTGCGAGTTTACCTTTTCCCTTCTCCTGTTCTTTGGTCATTTGAGGAGGAACCATCTTTACCTCAACAAGTTTCTCAGAACTCTTCTTTTCCTATTCCTCCTTAGTTTTCTTATTTTTCTTTCAACTCACCTGGGAAGGGAAATCTTTAATGAAATTCCCTCTCAATCCACACAAGAAGCAGGAGTTCGGGATATTCTTGTAATAATCTTTCTGCATTAACTCACACCCGTCCCCATCTACAACTCTGATGGTTGCTAGGGGGTCAACGGCCAAATCCATCAACACAGATGCTTGGGGGTTGCCTCTCGAGCTAATAAACTTTTCGGCTTCCACTCCTAGGAATTGACCCAAAGGAGTGCATAGAGTATCTAATTGAGGAAACAGAGACAGGGGAAGGTTCGAGAATTCCACCTAGATAGGTGCTTTGGAAGGGTGTAGCATGTCAGGATTGAACGTTAGATCCCACATCTGCACAGATAGTGGCTGATTGCACATTCTAAAAGCCATCTCCGGCTTTTGAATACGAAGGCTACGAAACCATTTCGGATGAATGCTAGTCACTACATATCCTTTTTGGGTCCAGCTAATGTGGACCCAATCTTCTAGAAACATAGCCAGGGGCCTAGGATAGTGGATGTAGCCACAACTGTGCACAAATAGAGCCATTTAGTACTATCGTTTAGGATCCCATTGTGCACCTTAACACAAGGAAGCTTACATGGAACATGCTCCCCATCTTTTCAAGTAGTTTCTTGACTGGCTTGGTTCCCACACCCTTTTGGAAGATCTGGGATGAGCATTTCCCATGAACTTTTCTTGGGTAGTGGCAAAGCCTTGAAGAGGTTCCCTTGGAGAGCCCCGCTGTAAGAGGTCCTATTTTGTAGCTAGCACACTGGTTCGCTCCATGGATTGTCCTTCTCATGTTGTTGCCGGTGGGTAGGAGCTGGGTGTTTTGTTCAGAGTCCATATTGTAGAGGCGGTGCTCATCTGAGATCTTCTCCGCTCTTTGTTGGTATTGCGGTTTGTTTTTTGTTGCCTCCAGCGATATCAACAAGGAAGTGCTTCAGAGCCTCGGTCTCTTTTGAGCAGCCTTCACATAGGTTATATTCCTTGAGGTGCAGGGTAAATCTAGAGAAGGACACAAAGTGGCCTGGAATGTCACTCTCCTCATTGCCTCCATCCATCTCAACGCCATCTTCAATAGGTACTAGGCAACAAGGAGTTTGTATGAGGCAGTGGGCCTTTTGATGCTCTCGATAGATTCACTAGCTGGCAGCCCATCAATATCAGTCTAAGTCTCTGTCGAGTGCTCTCTTTTCATTGTTGAATTCAGTAGGAAGGATAGTAGAACCTCTAGGGGAAGAGATGGCGGCAACCCTGCTTCCTCCATCGCTGGAGAAGACCATCTCCCTTTGGAGCTATGTTAGTTGTTATTATTGCTAATAATTGCTTTCAACACACACATGACAAGTTATTAGTTTGAAAACTTACAATTTGCACAATTTAACAAGTCCGCATTCCTAATAATTAAAACAAGGAAGCACAACCACTAAGTCTTCATACAAGAATAATGTAAAGTAGTGAAGTGGAAAATAAAATAAGAGTGCACATGGTGCACAGAAGCACTGGCTCTAAAGACCAAAGAATTTAAGTTAAAGTGCTTGTAATCTTGTTTTGCTCCCTATTTTTTCCTTGCATAACTAACTAGGAGTAGCAATGCATGGGACTGCTCCTTGCTCACTCTCGATAGGGTGGGTCATTGGTACTATCGACCGCATCTCCCGACGGTTGGATTCCTAGATGGAACGTACACTGATCTAGATTAATATTAACAAGCAGCCGACGTGCGACTTTTGGCAAGGTAGGGATGGGCTTTGAGAGATTTGAACTTCTCTGATATCTTTAAGAGGACTATAATGTGGATGTAGAGCTACCAAGACCCTAACAATAACCATCAACACTCCCAAGTCTTCCTCCCCAAATGATCAAATCCACCAACCCCCCAACATCTAAAGTTCTCCTCCTCGATTCCTCCTTCTAAGCAAGCATACCCCTAGCCCACGTCCGGTGCTCACAGTGCCATCGCACCTGCCTGTGTGGAAACACACCCCAAAAAACTCGTCCGCCTGCAAAACGGCGGACCATCCCCCATTAAGATGCTCCCACACATAGGCCTCTTCACACGCGTTCACTCGCCCCAGGTGCGAAAGAAATCTTAATGTCCTAAAGATGAAGGCCGCATAGAGGATTTAACCTGGGACCCTAAAAGAGGGTTCTACTAGCCAACAAAGCCGTCTTTGGTGAACAACATTTATTATGTGGATTTACCTGACCACCCTGTGAATAACGGACGTAGTATCTCACCTCTAATGGAGGCGGACACCTCTTTGGTGAACAACATTTATTATGTGGATTTACCTGACCACCCTGGTGTGAATAACGGACGTAGTATCTCACCTCTAATCGGGGGCTTCACCCACCCCCTGACAATTGTGAAACCCCCCTAACAAGGCTATGGATTGGCGAGGTGGAAGCTTTGTATGAAGTAAGGAGTGAGGAGCAAATACTTTTTTTTTGGTAATACCCAGATAACACACACATTTTTTTGTGTAAGAGCCCAAATAACATACACACACACACACACACACGACCTTGAAACAACCTTGAAATAGTATTGTGGAGTTGTAGAGGACTCAAGTGGTGTTTGATCCGAGAAATGCTGAAGCTGCCATGTCACCTCCGTGATCTGCAAATTACAAGCTGGTGACCTTGTAATTTCCCCTTTTGCAATCACACCCAAGTGGAAGATAGAATCTTTGAGATCATTATTTTCATCGTTTTGAAGGATATATTCTCTATGTTTCTTGCAAATATCCTATCTTCATTGATTAGTTCTCATTTTGCAATTATGATGCATTTCCTTCAACATGACCAAACATCTAGCTTACAGTTTGTCTTCCGTGAAATTCACCAAGCCATTGTCAATCGAGTAGTCCATTTATGAACTCTGTTTGTCTGAAGATCTTGTTTCTTGGTATGGATTGACTTTGCTTCCATTGTACAATTCAAAGAACACATTGGCCTGTAAATCTTTGAGCTGAACTGTTCCATTCTCAAAGACTTCCACTGGTTGGATAGGGTCTATTCCCCATCTCTGAAAAAGCTTCCCATGGACGAGTGGGTTGCAAGGCATAGACTGATTAGCTAATAGATGTCCACTATACTGACAAACATAACACTACATTCAATTATTCTAAGCATTAGAGATTGAACAAGGTTTCCCACCATAAACTTGCTTGTAAGGACATTGCCAATAATGGCTAAAAAATGTGATCATCTCGACTATCATTTGGATTACCTAAAGTCTCTATACTCCAGAATAGCATCCCATATAGTCAAAACAACAAATATATTTTAGCCACTCTTATCTACCATCTAATAACAATTATATTCATAAAATTAAGATAAGATGCATTTGAAATTTCATTTTACTAGTATTTGTCACTACTATTGCATTGAACATTTCTTCTCTCCAAGTTAGGGATAGGCATTAAGACTCCTTGGGTGCCCCTTTGCATTCCTTGGACATTATGTGAACCTTGAAACATTGGCACTCAAAACTATCTTTATCAAAGTACACCTCGTAAATTGAAGCCACCTTCCTTTCTTAGGGCAACTTGGCCTCCACCTTTAGTAATATTTGAGCACGTTTATTTTTCCATAAAAAGTGTCTATCTTCTTTGCTCTAATAATGTGTTGAAAAAGGACTACACTTGTCTCCAGTTCAAACAACATTCAAACAACATGTAGGTAAATTGATGACCTTGTACCTGGCCAGCTAATGAACACAAGTCACCCACTATATCTCACCTCACAATACATGTGTCTAGAATGCTTCATATTTGAAGAAAGTATACATAGACATACAAACAAAAGAAGTGCATAATAGATGTCAATACAAGTACAAAACATGTCCAAATCACGTACCATCACCTATAACATACAATCATTGAGGTATATTACCAAAGTAGTATCCGTATGTTGACTCTTGAGCCTACTACTATGGACTCCTTCTAGATTACCACATGCCTCATGTAAGCTTTAGTAGATGCTTAAGGAAGAACACCCTACATAGAATGCTTCCTACTATCTTATGCACCACTAGATGCTCTCCAACTCACTATCTGTATGCCCTCTAGTTCCCTAGAAACTATCCTTGGCTAGCTATTAAGACCACATGCAAAATGAACTAATTTGCCCCTTCAAAGGGGTCTTTATATAGGGCATAAAGCCTCCTAATACAATCAACTAGGGCCCAAATCTGGCCAACCACATCCCCCAGCCAATCAACTCTTTATATAGATTGTTGACTCACTATCTATTGAATGTCAACTAGTCATCAACAGAAGGCCAATCTAGGCAATCTCGATTGCATATAAATGGACCTGCATTACAAGCACCTTTCGTTGGCTAACTGTTCTACCCATCATATGGGCTTGTACTAGGGCCTATGTAGGCCTCCACAATGGCTCACATGGATGCAGTTTTGCCAACTCTGCATGGTATCTAGGTTGGCCTCCTTGGCTATCCTAAAACAATAATAAGGAGATCTGTGGCTATTGCCCATGTGCCAACCTCTCTCAATCCCTCCTCACCACATTACTACCCCTTTTCCTCCTCATATGATGATTGTTAAGTGGAGACTTTCCAACATGAATTACTTGCTGTCTCTAAATAGTTATTAGGTCACCACAAATGTTAACATAAATATGAGTTTTGGAAATGTCATTATAATGAGTGATCATGTGATTACATCGGCACATGAACAAGGCATGCAAATCCCTACTCCTAAGTCCCTAGTCCCCCCCTCCCATAGCTCCCCTACTCTCTTACCCTGCCTGCTCTCCTTCCCCTCCTATTGTAGCTCCCTTACCCCTTCGTTTTCTCTCGCCCTACCTATTCTCCTTCTCTTGTCCCATGTCCCTCACCCCCACCTCTAGATCTCCAATTGTAGATCCCCCACCCTTCCATAACTAGGCATCTCCTCCCACCTTGTTGGATGCTACTAATGCTGCTTAGCTTGAGCCGTTTACTAGTAGGCCACGCCCACCTGCAAACACTACCCCTCCTTTCACCTGGATGCTACTGAGGCTACTGAGTTTGAGTAATTTACTAGGATCCCATAACCCTTGTATTTCCGTGGTACAAGGAGGGTAATCATGAGGTGTCCCTTATTTATAGTCAACCATGGGGGAATGTTGTAATTCGCTAATACTATGGCCATCTTCACTAAGAGAGATCATAATACAAGCCATTCATCATGAGTGCAAGGTGCAAGCTACATTACTCTTTGTAAAGTCTAGCTATGTGTTAATATATATACTTCCATGCTCTATATCATTTTATTTGTAGATTTCTTCATTTCTTTTTTATTTATTTCTAATGGCTTTCCATCTTTAGCCAAATTTTGCTATATAACTACATCCTTTTGGTGATGATACAAAAGGATTTTTGCATGGGAGTAATCCTATACACAATTGAAATTAATTAATGGAAGAGGCGTGCATACAAGAAAGTAAGGAAGAGATATGAAATCATACAATATACTTTGGAATCCTTGCTATTATTTTCCATTTTATTATCCTCAATCTTGCCTCTCACTCCCTACAAAGATCGTTTGAGCTATTTTTTTAGTGACCATGACAAAATCTCTAGTTCATTAATAAGGCTAGGAATGAAAAGAGATGGGGAAGCTTGGAAATGAAATAGCTTTGGCTAGACACCTTAAATTCTCTGTCAATAGACATAGGTTGACTCCTTATCACTCCATAGATGGCAAGATCATGTTGTAACAATCCATGTTCCTTTCCTAGCTATTAAACAACCTTCAAAATTTCATGTTGTACTTGCTATGCTCTTGTCCATGCTATTGAAGAAAACACCCAATGAGAAGCCTCCAATACCTTCCACATGTCCCAAATTTGCATATTCAAGAAACCTCTTTTGTGGTTTTTCAAAGAAAACTAGAAAAACTCAAGAAAGTCACAGAGCTATTGAGTCATAAATGCACAATAATGAGGAGTACAAGTTTCATGGCATTGGCAATTAGAAAAATGATCTAATTCAAGCACCTACACTATTTGGTGGTGTTGGGCTAAAACCCATAAAAATTGCAAATTTCGAGCTAATTATCCTTTGTACTCTTGAGTCCCCACTATTCATTTCTAGCCATTGATTTATTTGAATCTTGCACTTCCTCCATTGCTGTGCACTCAAGTGATTGTTGATCAAAATGAGGTGACATAATTTGATAGGATACATACACAAATACAAACTTACATTTGCTTGGAATCGATTGCTTTGATAGGATATATACACAAATACAAACTTACATTTGCTTGGAATCGATTGCTTTAAATGAATCATGATTTGTGAGCTACAATAAAGCCTTATCAAGTTGCAAATTTTTTTTGGGCAGAAAAAGTTTGTGTTATATTAGAATATCATCATCATCATCATAAATATTTACATGTTCTTTGGTAAAGAACAACCAGCCCCCATGGGGAGAGTTTCATCAAAACATTTCTGAGAAATCTTCTTGAAGTTGGAAATTTAGTTGCAATTAATTTTGTGGAATCATTTGGAATAGCATTGAACCTTTCTCAAAGAGACACTAATCAATGATGCATTAGGAACTTTGAGTGACGCGAAACAGACGCTAGAACATTGGATTTTCACGTCTTTGCTACTTGCATGTTGCAATGATTGTATTTACTTTATCAAAGTTCTAACATTTCTTTATTCCCAAACATGATATATGTTTCCATGGTGACTTCCATCTACATGAGTGTATTTATTTTTCTCATGAAGTTAGTCTTTTAGCCTTTTTCATTTAGTGCATTTGTTCCCAAATGGAACATACTTTCTAACGGCGGTGACTTCCATCTACATTTTCTCCATCTTTAACCTATTAACCAGAGAGGAGTTGCCACGTGTCAGAATTCTAGGATGATAACCATTGAAGAAGATTGAACGATTGACGATGAGGACGATTGAAGAAGATTGAACGATTGACGATCTGCATTCAACACACCTGCTGTGATCTACGCATTCTCCTGCTGATGTCCTGCAAAGCTGCTCCATCCAATTCGACCCTGCTTCCTCCTGCTTTCGACGCTGATTCTCCTGCTTCTGTGCTGCAAAGCTGCTCCAACCAATTCGACCATGCTTCCTCCTGCTTCTCTCTGATCCGGTATGATGCTCTTGCTCATTCGACTCTATCACTCTACTCAAGTATCCCGTGCATACAGTTCTTCGTAATCCCGTGCGACCTTTTGGCTTCTACTCAAGTAGGAAAGTCACGTTGCTGATTGAGCCTGGCAACATTCAAAGGAGAAAAGGTAGCTCCTGGAAGTTTTGTAAAGAAGTTTCTCATGGTTTTGGACCTCAACCCAAAAGTAAAGCCAAGAAATCCGATAGTTTGCCAAGCAAACAGCTTTCGAGAACGAAAGGTTCTGGAGAAGAAAACACAGACACTTCATCCGGTGACTTATCCGATACGAATACACCCAATTTGTTTGTGGGTTTGGATTCCCAACCCAAAAGCATGAAGGAAACTTCCAATAGCTTCGAGGAACGCCTGGCAACAATAAAGGGGTCTGCGGAAGCAACCAAGAGGGCGGAAGAAGAGAAGATGTATGGACCGATAGATTATGATACTCCCGTCTCAAAACCGAATGCGAAAGAAGGCGTCCGTTTCCCTGTGAAAGTTGGGATAGGCGTTGCAGTAGTTGTTTTTGGTGTTGTTTTCGCGTTTGGGGACCTTTTTCCATCCGGAGAGGTGGTGCAGGAGAAGGTTGTGACAAATGGGGAAATGAGCACGGAAGAGTTAGGCAAGTTGAAGGGACGGCTGCAAGGTTATGAAGGGATTTTGAAAATTCATCCCGATGATTTAAAAGGGTGGCTTCCTGCTGCTCCTTTCTGCCCCCTGGATTGCTGGCTGCTGGATAATGAAATGAGGCAAGTGCCTCTCCTTTTATAGGCCCTAATGGGCTGGCAAAAAACCGACCAGTCAGGCTGCCTATGGCCGACCCAAACAGGCTGACCAGGCCCTGACCTGGTCTGCCTATAAACGCCTCTTTGGGGCCCTCTTTTCTAGGGCCTGCTGGCCCACAATTCCATGCAAGGGCTGAGCCCTTGGCCAGCCCTAGAAGGGCCTGGTTGGCTGGCTTTGCCCAGCCCAACCAGCCCTCCATGTGGGCTGCCATGTGCTGCTCCATCCCCCACCATGTCAGTGCCTGTTCACCCTGCTTCTGCTGCGCCAACCTATGCACCATCATCAGGGTCTGTTGCAGGCCCTTTGCCTGCCCACTAGCCTCACCATACGGCTCGCCATGCTGACGCCATCTGCTGGTGTCTATTGCAGGTCGCAATCTTGCCCCCAGTCCAGCCATGACTCCACGCCTTGTGTCATCTTTAAGCTGTCCTCTGAGTGCTTCATGCCAGGCCTGATCCAAGACAATGTGTCCCCGCCATCTTCTTGCACATGAGCTGCTCCTGATGCAGCCTTTCATCCTTGGGATACCCCACCAACCATGAATGCTCCAGATCTGTCCCAGATCCACACATCCAGGTATTCTCTCTTTGGGCACATCCTGCCCTAGGTCTCCCTCCCCCGTGCTCTCCTCATTTGGGGGCTTATAGATGGGGAGGTGACCTTTCCAACACCCCCTCTCACCGACATATCTCGGCCCAATGCCAACACGTCGATGACGATGCTCCAGTAACTCCCTGGTCGTAGTCCTTTGGAACACTTCGATGTCGAAATCTTTTCCTGGCTTTTCATCCAGTGGCTCCTGCTCCACCAGGTCTGGTTCCGCTTCCGCACACCATCTTGGTACACAGGTCCATCTTTGGTAGCACCTCTTGGCACCACCTCCTTCAGTCACGTTCCTGCCTTCGAACTCGAGCAACCCAGCCTCTATGATCTTCCAATTGTCCCCCTCATAATGAGTGAACAACCTGGAGTCTTCCAGGCACCATGCTCTGAGGGTTTGTTTTAACCCATCCTTTCCTTTGGCAAGGTCTACATCTCCAGATAACCTGGACCGCAAACTTTAAACGCACCTGACTGAACCTGAGTCACCCTCCTTCTCGCAAGGGCACAATTCTTCAGTTGTGGAAGTCGATTCCCAAGAGCATCTGAATCAGGGTGGTCCTTCAGCAAGGTCCCCTGTCTTCAGGCTCCCACACCTGTGAGCCTCCTACTTGGGCTCTGATACCATATTAGAAATTACCCAATAGAGGGTATGCACAGCAGAAGACTGATAGTAATGCCTAGGAGCTCACACAGTGTGCGTGTGGGATGTGGAATCACAAACTTCTTAACTTATGTGCATGAAATAGATGTGCAGACTGATCAATAGACCATGAACCAGCCAGATAGAGAAACCACCAAAATAATATATTTCCGTCCAAAACTATGGACACAATACAAAAGAGAGAGATCCAATGGTGTGGTCCTTTGATCTTACCACAAGGTACTTCTCCTATCTGCTGGCTATCTCTAGACTTGAGCCCGCGTGCTCCACCTCGAGCGTCTATAGACTTTCCGTCTAGTGTGTTCTTCTCCACCTTACTGCTTGTGAATCAGCCTAGGTGGGCAGCCCCTGCCAAGCTTTGTCTGCAGCACACAGGTCCCATTGGTCCTCCTGAATGTAGGCCCCAAGATAGCTGTTCCACTGCTCCAACCTGCTTGCGAATGGCTGCTCTAGAAGGTATGATGATCACAACACCTTGCTGCCCTGGTAGACAGCCAAGGTCCAGCCCTTCCCGGCTAAGTCTGCAGCCCTTCAAGCACCCTCTCACCTCCTGGATATAGGCCGAGAGGGTGGCTTCCTGCTGCTCCTTTCTGCCCCCTGGATTGCTGGCTGCTGGATAATGAAATGAGGCAAGTGCCTCTCCTTCTATGGGCCCTAATGGGCTGGCAAAAAACCGACCAGTCAGGCTGCCTATGGCCAACCCAAACAGGCCGACCAGGCCCTGACCTGGTCTGCCTATAAACGCCCCTTTGGGGCCCTCTTTTCTAGGGCCTGCTGGCCCACAATTCCATGCAAGGGCTGAGCCCTTGGCCAGCCCTAGATAGGGCCTGGTTGGCTGGCTTTGCCCAGCCCAACCAGCCCTCCATATGGGCTGCCATGTGCTGCTCCATCCCCCGCCATGTCAGTGCCTGTTCACCCTGCTTCTGCTGCGCCAACCTATGCACCATCATCAGGGTCTGTTGCAGGCCCTTTGCCTGCCTACTACCCTCGCCATATGGCTCGCCATGCTGACACCATCTGCTGGTGTCTGTTGCAGGTCGCAATCCTGCCCCCAGTCCAGCCATGACTCCACGCCTTGTGTCATCCTGAAGCTGTCCTCTGAGTGCCTCATGCCAGGCCTGATCCAAGACAATGTGTCCCCGCCATCTTCCTGCACATGAGCTGCTCCTGATGCAGCCTTTCATCCTTGGGGTACCCCACCAACCATGAATGCTCCAGATCTGTCGCAGATCCACACATCCAGGTATTCTCTCTTTGGGCACATCCTGCCCTAGGTTTCCCTCCCCCACGCTCTCCTCATTTGGGGGCTTACAGATGGGGAGGTGACCTTTCCAACACTCCTTTGTTTCAAGTGCTTGATATTCATTTCAGTTTGACTCGAGGATTCATCCTATCATTTGAAGGTACGAAGCCATTTTATGTCTCAGAGGCTGGTGGTTAGATGGCCAGCTGTGTGGCCAGCCTGTCTGTATATTCTATCATTGGCATGGCTTTATGTGTAGCTTAGGGCAGCTAGCTGCTTGTAGCTGTACCTGCTGACCTACTGTATCTCTTGAAGCTCCATCCTCAATTATGCACGTTAGAACCCCTCTAGGGGGCATGTCATGGGGTGCAGAGGCCCAGGCACTTGGCATATATGGGACATGGTTAGCAGGGAATGGGAATGTTCTGGGAACGTCGTATGTTGAAACAGGAACGATTCGGGAAGGGGAATGGGAAGGGGAATGCCACGTCATATGACACGCCATCATATGACATAAAACTATACTAGAACATGAATGACACGAACTTTTTACAGCTTTGAACTTCGACAAAGACACATTTGGAACGTTTTGAAACCCTCCCCACCCACCCACCTCCCCCCCTTTAAAAACACTTTTTTCCCCGTTCTGGATGTTCTGGTTCCCCTTGCTTCATGGAATGCGGTTCTGGCCGTTCCGGAAGGGGGAACGGTGTCCCCCCTGCTAACTATGATATAGGGTTCCTTGTTCTGCTAACTTTGTCGGGGCTTTTCATTCAGATTTGTGGATGTCATTTATTTGAAGTAGCTTCATTTCGTTGTCCTTGTATGACAGTTGAGAAATGACACATGTCAATAGACACATGCTAGACACTCCTGTTTTTTAGATTGAACTTTTTTGTGATTTTTGTCTTGGTTTTACAGCTTAGTATCTAGTATACGAGTTGTGCATGGTGCTGGGTGCAAGGTAGTTGGCACTTGCCTACTTGTTGACTTCTCAGACCTTAACCCTCGTTATCTTCATGAAGGTTGGCCCAGAGTCTACATCATAGTTACCAGGTAAAAGGAACGTTCCGGAAATTTGGGTGTCAGAACGGGAACGTTCCGGGAAGGGGGAACGGGAACCAGAATGCCGCATCATCATATGACATAAAATTATTCTAGAAAATGAAAGAAACTAACATTCTACAGCTTAAACTTTCTATATAAGCTCTAAAATACCCATTTGAGACTTTCAAAGGCAAAAAAAAAGGGGGCTGTTCCGGTTCTGCCTCGCTTCCTGGAATGGCGTTCCAGACGTTACCGAATGTCGGAACGCTGTTTCGTGGTAACTATGCTTACATTCTACTGTAGACATCGCGGCATGTTCAGTAACCGTTGGCAACTGCTGTGTTGAAATTGCTTATCATGATGTTCTTAAAGGTGATGTATAAACTGTGAGATTCCAAGTTCTGAACCCAAAACATTTACAGGTGGTAGGTTGTAGGTAGCAGTTTCAATTGAAGCTAAATCTTGAAGTGTTAAGCTTTTGAATCCATATACAATTTATTATGTATGTTGCATATTTTGTTTTGTATGAAGACATACAGACAGGTAGATAAAAAGTATGAAGACAGGGAGACAGATTGGTAGATAAATAAGATGTAATTTTGTAATTAAAGATTTGTTTCTGAAGTGTAGACACTTGTATTAATGGTTAACTACTGGAGTCTTAACAACCGTGTTCAGGCTTTTTGGCAACTTTCATCTTTAGAATCTCTGTAGCTGCTGGTGTTTTTGGTTGAAAAAGCTTGTACCACTTGTATTGCTATAAAGAGATGCTACAAAGTACAATGGCAAAACCTAGTACTTTACTTTGCCTAAACAATAATGAATGCCTTTGAAGCATGGTTACATGTTTTGATTGGTTCATCTTATTTATGGCTCATCATTTTAGTCGGCTAATGTGTAGGGAGCTATTAAAAATAGCTTGAAACTACTGTAGACACATTGCCATCTGGTACAAGGGTTTGCTATTTTTTGTATACTTTGCATGCGGTGCTCCTAATTCTTGATGTCCCCCAAGGAAATTATCACAAATCCTTTGTGTGAGGTAGCTTCTAAAGGTTGTTCTGTCATGAATCCAAGACTTGGAGAGTTGGATTATTCGGGAGAACCCATCCAGGAATGCATTCTTTACACTTGCCAAAAGAGGTATCGGACTTGCTCGCTACATCCTTCGTTTGCTGTTGCCTCTGCCTTTCCTCTACTTGCTTTAGCCGGGGGCTGTTCGTCCTCTCTTGTTCCGCCCACCTTGGCCTAGCTCTTGGGGTGTACTTAAGCCTACTAGTCGTGCTCCCTTCCACCGCTTCTAAGCCTCCCCGGTCAGCATTTTTGGGCTTATGTCTATTCCTCTGCTTACCTTTAGGTGTCCCATATGGTATCTTAAGTGCTCATCTCATCTAGCTTGGATATCACTATTTCCCAAGCTTCTTTGGGGCTCATTGCATCCTTTTCTTCCCTTTCCCCTCCTCTTCTAGCCTCTTTCTCTCTATTCCTCTTTTATTTCTTACTAGGATGTATAGGTTCTATTGTTTGACTAAGAGAAGGTGGCTTTAAAGGTCACCAATTGGTATGGTTCAAAGGAGCTTAAATGGTGGATCCCCTTCCATCCATAGCTCCCTTTACTTTTTGAGGACAGGTATGTAGAGATGTGAAGGATATCTAGGATAGAGCCCTGAAGGGATGCATGGTCGGCCTCACCCTTGCACAAGTTTGGAATTGTATCTAGGTAAGTATATGTTGGGTGCAACCTCTCAGGCCATAAGTGTGTCTGAACTTACAAATTCAGTAGCATAGGCAAGTGAATTAGCTTCAATGGCTGGCCATTTTTCATATGCATCTAGATGATATAGCCTCTAAAAAGTGTCCCAGTAATTGCAATGCAGTTATCATGCCGATTGCCATAAATGGCACAATGGTAGACAACCTTGAAGCCATTGGTAGAAATGGTTGAAATGAAAATCAGATTTTTCTTGATGCATGGAATAAATAACACTTCTAAAAGAGTGACTGTATCCCTTGACACGTAAATAACCTCAACTTGTCCAATTCCTTTGATAGGATAAGAGGCATTGTTGGCACAAGACAATGCTCCCTTGGGAGAAGTGCTCTATGGTTGAAATATATCTTTGTAGAATGCAATGTGTTTGGAAGCACCACTATCAAAATACCATGAGAGAATCTGAAAGTGAGAAGGCTGGAGCATCCCCTGACAGATTATTATGGCAAGTCACACCAAAGGCCCACTCATCATGAGCACAATGTGTTTCCTCATGGTGTGCTCATGGTTAGTTGATGCATTTGTGATTGCAAGTCCCTGATGTTGCTTTGTTTCTCGGAAGCAATGCGCTTTTGGCACTTAGATATGTCATGGCTTGGTTTCTTGCAACAATTACAGCATTTCCTCTTCTTCCATCAATGTGGAAAGAAGAGGATGAAGTGCCAAATGAATATTTGGGCTTGTTGTAATCCCCTCCCCTCCCCTTTTCCCCCATTGCCTTTGCCCATATGATCGGTAGCAAAGGCTTGATCTGTAGGAATAAAAGCAGCCTGATTTTGATGACTCTACTCCTCCTATAGGAGTAGGGAAACAAGCTGTACAAAGAAATAGTGGTTGGGGGTCACCCATAGCCACTAACCTCAATGCCATAGCAAATCACTGGTATAGGTCAGGGAGCCTATCAAGTGTCGTGGAAACAACCTATGCACATAGTAGAATCTCACCCACATTAATAACTACTCACAAAAGTCAAGGACTTTTGTGAGGTAAGCATGCATGCTCTCCCCTTCGTGCATGTGTACATCATCAAGGTGTCTCCTCAAAAGGTAGCTTTGGTCTCATTACGAACTTGATACAAATGGGCCAAAGTATGCCATGCATCCTTGGCTATGTTGATTCACATATGGACGACTCACAGTTTATATGACGCTTGTATAGATGAAGTCAGACGTTGTACGATGCTTGTATAGTGCAAGTTGCAGGACTTGATCACAACGCTTGTACGAGAAACTATCTCGTACACGTGGTGACACATTATATGGATGCCGCATGTAGTTGTATGGAGGCTATAGCAAATACTACTCTAGCAAGGTATTGTATAAAAAAATAGCGTTGCAAGATTGACGCTATTACAAGTACATTGTGGAGTCTACTGGTGTTGGAGCTGTTTGTGGTTGGCTAAGCTGCAAGGAGCAACAGAAGCAAGTCGTTGAATAGGTGAAGAAAAAACAAGTAGAATAGCAAGCAAGGGGGGACCAGGGAGATCAAGATTGATGCTTTGATACCACTGTTGGGTGCGAGAAGCAATGGAACGAGATGGAATACATGGGAGCAAACAACAAGCTGACCGAATTGAAGAATACTTGCAAAATCGATAATGAGGAAAGTACAAGAGTGGCCAATGTATGGCTCCAAGTCAACTGGTGACTAAGTCCATTGGTTGCTTGGACTAGTCCTAACTAGCCTACAAGTACATACCAGGGCTAAGTGCTAATAGTATAGAGATTGTGAGTGATTTTATTCAGGAGGTTAACATTTATAGGGGTATTTTTTCCCTGTAGCTTGCGTCGCATTGGTGAAGCAAGTTTAGTATATTTCATCACATGTCTAGATTTGTGATCATGCTTCCTTTCAAGGACATACTATTTGATTATGGTATGTTGAAGGTATGCTTGATTGTGGCAAATGTGCCACCTAGACAAGGCCTTGGGCCTTCTTTAGGTAGAGGCGTTGATAGTGGTCACTTCTTCTTTGGAGATAGGCCTTAGTTCTTTGTAGACTACCCTCTTAATAGACACGACGATGGGGCTTTTTGCAATCAAGCCTAGCTCCTTATCCTCAATTGACAAAGGTAACTGGGGTTTAGACTAAGGGGCTTAGCACATGGGAAGAAATAGGATGGGAATGGGAAAAGGTGGTCCCGTGCATATTTCTATCCTATTACCATCCCACCATGTGCTAACAAAAAAAGAACTAGGGATGGGTTTAAGAGGAAGAGGACACATGGCATCATTTCATGTGTTTAGGAGGTGGGGACCACGTGGGGACAAGGATACATGCATGTTTTTGAATCCCTAAAAAAGGGGAACCCATTCTGGTTGCCAGGGTCTAGAGGCCATGGTCCAGGATGGGAGAAAAAGTGGCTACTCCCATTCTAAATCCATCCTAGACCACTTGGTGTAGGATGGGAGTAATGATGACAAAAAGATTTCCATCGTAAACCCATGCTAGCCCCATCCATGTGCTAAGGCCCTAAGAAAGAGTTAAGGCAAGTATGCATAAAGGAACACCAAAAGAAGGGCCCATGGGGATAGCAAGTGCGGGAGCAACTTTCAATAGAGCTCCCTCTTGATCTTAGGTATCTGTGGATGTCTATTACTTGTTGGATGTTTACTGTATGGCCTTTGCGGATAGAATATTTTGGATCATGTCAATTGCATTCCTTGCAAATATGGAGGGATCCATTAGATGGATGAGACCCTTAGCTTCTGTTGGATTCCTTGCAGTGAGACCATGATATAATTGATATCTCGCATAGGTAGAGGTGAGAGTGTGTCTTATTTGAATTGGAATGTTGCCAAACTCTCCCTAGTAGAGGGAGAGTGTCGATGATCAACGAATATTACTTGCCATGGCCGGGTGCCTTCATAAAGGATCCATGGGGTAATTGAGGCATTGGTGCCTACCTTTCTTTGGGCCCACATGCCACATTAGAGCAACTGTGGCTTGGCAGGCAATGATAATGCCTCATTCACTTAGAAACACTAAGTCTAGCTCTTGTAGGCAAGCTTATCATCTATGGCCTTCAGACCCCTAGGAGCTGCTTTTGTAGTAGATGCTTCTTTGGATTACTCCTTAGAAAGGCGACATGCTTGGTCACATGATACACATTAACTACGCACGGTGGGATATTGGACTACCCAAATCATGGGGTTTTGGAGTCACTCTTTGCAACACTCTAAGGAACATATAAGGAGGTTGGCATAGGATTGAGAAGATAAAGATATCCATCTGAGAATCTGAGAGGCATGGAGGGAAGGCTCGAGATGGGAGGATGAGGACACCGTAGTTGGATGTCGAGTTAGTCGTGTGGCTTACCAGTATAGATGGTGTGACAATGGAGCTCGCTTTGACATGTCCTCACATGTCTTCTTTAGTATAGGTTTTAGTGTGGTCTTCCATCTAGAAATATTTACAGTTCACAATGTCCTTTGGGGGGACCAAGTATTGGGGCATCTATAATGATAGAGCTTAGAGTGGTAGGCCTTCTAGAGAAGCAGCAAGCCATCAATCCTATGTCAAGTGGGGAGGAGTACCCCTAGTGGAGGGTTTGGCTCTGGCTCTAGGGGGCATCCCTTGAGAGAGTTGTAGTGGGACCCAAGAGTGGTTTTGGCCTGCATTGATAGAGAAATTTGAGAGACTTTAGATGTCTTGCTTCTTATTGACAACCCACAGTGTCTATAGTGAGCCTTTAGCTAGGGAATACCTCATGAGAGAGACACTAGTTGGAGTAGTCGGTGCTACAAAATGTACACACTAGATTTTTCTTGATTGTGGATAAACCTTTGCTTGCAGAGTATCTTTTATTTTTTCTTAGTTGGTGGCCCATGGTGGCTTTCCCATAAGCCCATGGTTGGAGTAGATAATGGACGATATATATGGTTGTTGTATTGAGGATGAATAGGGGGGCTTTGAGAGAAAAAATTCCATTAATTTGTGGTGGAAAGTAAGAGGGGTGAAAAGGAAACCTTGATAATCTAAGGTGCACCAATAATTAAAGATCTTTCCAGATGGAGGTTACATGGTTGTTAAAAAGTTTGTTCACATAGCCACTTCCTCTTGTCCTGTCCTCCACCGTCGGACATCCAGCGTTGCTGCTCCCACTCGCCATCCACCGTCCATGCGTTGCTGCTCCTGCTCGCTACCACCATCCCTGCATTGCTCGACGCCAATTGCTGCTCCTGCTTCCCATAGCATCGTCCCGCGCTGCTCCATAAGATCTAATGCTTTAGTTGGAGGGGCTTTTTCCCAGGTCGTGATCCTGAGGGTACCGCTCTTCCCCCGCCATACCCACAAAATCCTGTTCCAGGATCGAGAGAGGGAGTGGAAAGAATGGGTTGGCGGCCCTTATTCGGCATGGATCCGTTCGAAGGATCATGATGCATGCAAGCTGCTGTAACTTCTGATTTCACTGCTCGTTAGTTGCCGAAACTCCAGGGCAGGTTATCACCGCGGCCGTGTTGCATCTCACAGCAATGCAAGGGACTGCTGGGAGAGTCTGAGTGGAGGGAGTGATAGACGGGGCAAGGTAGGGTGTGCGGAGGTGAGGAGTGAGAGAGGGGGCAAGGGTGACGCAGAGGGAGATGGAGGAACGGAGGGAGTGAAAGAGAGAGGAGAGGGGCAGCGAGGCGGAGGGGAGGGAGCAGGTGGCAAGGCTGGGATTAATTTAATTGGATTAATTAGATTAGTCAGGTTAATTAGATTAGGACCCTTATGGACCCCTCTTTTTGGTGTACCTAACCTAATTGCTTATTGGAATGAATTTCGTATACGACTTTTGCAAATTCATGATTTTGATGTAATGCCAATACCAAATGCATGGTCTATTAGATCACAAAATTACAATCCCAATGCAAAAAGTTTGATGGAATTCGAAAGCTTGAGCTCAAAGATTTTGATTTTTTTTCCATTAGTACACAATTGCCCACTATTTAGTTGCGCAAACATGATAGAGGCGATGATTGTTCAAACATAATAGATGGGATGAATGCTTAAACATAATAGATGTAATGAGTGTTTTCACTTGAGTAACAATATTAATAATATTAAAAAATAATAAATTAATCATTTCATTTTTAAATAATTAGTTAAAAAATTCAACTTAGTATAAAATTAACTATGACGACTCTTCAAAAATTTTGCTTGTGATCCAACTATTGAAGTGATTACTCACCTCTTATATATGCATGGATAAAATATTATATAAGAAAGACCCTCTCAAATATGGCCCCCTTGACATTGTAAAATGGAAAATACCTATTAATCAATTGTGGAGAAAAGAAGATGGGTGAAAAGGAAGAGGACAAGTCCATGATCAAACTAGGGGATAAACAGGGAGGGGAGGAGTTTCAATTGAAGAATAATGGAAGGTAGGGGGCATTAAAGAGGGAGCTATGTGAGATCGGGGAGGGGGGAGAGGGACCAATTACGAAGGGGGCATTAAAGAGAAAGGGGCATGCCAAAGGGGGGAGGATGGACCATTTATAATATTATAGTTATCTTTAGAGTTGTTATACTAGTCTATAGCTTAGTGGTAGAGCTCACGTGTGCAAAACACAAGATTATGGGTTTAAATCCCTTCTTGAATTTCACATATAATGTGCACCTTTCTTAGACATAGTCTTAAAAGATTTACCTCCGCATAAAATAAAATAACCCATGCATGAACATGGGTTGATTAGCCTCCATGAGCCAAAACAAATACAAGACAAATATAAATAAAGTTAAGCTGAGCAAGTATGTCCCTATAGATGAATGGATTTTCTATTTAGTGCTTTTGTATTTTAACATACTTCCAATTTATAATGATTTAATTGTACCTTCTTATATGCACTTGAATTGGTGAAAGTATTCTACCATTGTTCATTCATTGTAATACTTAAGTGCTTAGATGTAATTAAGAAGAAAGGAACCAATATATTCCACCTTTAAAAAGCATTCAAAACCAAAGAACCTTAGAAAAAAAGTAATTATTGACTTTCTATTTCTATCACTTGAAGGGGTAGCATAATTCTAGAAAGATCTTGATTTTTCAATGTGATACTTTCATCTTGAGTAATGTTTCCTAGATGTAGGGTATGTACTATGAATGCAAAGGTGATCATAATCACACAAGTGATCACTATCCAATACCATTACTATTCTTAATAGATTGGCATTACCTTTCAAGGCTAATTCCTTTTCCAACATTTCGAAATTTTATTTGCAAGACTTATGGTGATGATATTTTCCATGTTGGTGGTAAGACACTAAATAAGATCAAATACCACATGCTTACATGCATCTCATTTATAATCATAATTCATCCAATGTATGCACGGAACATCAAATTCGTGAAAATTGCAGTAGTACTCTATACTATCATGGTATCTTGGGGTGAGCATGTCTCGTATTTGAAAGAAAACATCAAGAATGAAGTTTTCTTCATATTCAAATGCCTTCTTGATAATCATTTCTCATTGCTATCATCTTTGTGTTATAGTTCACAATACGATATTTGCATGGTTTATGATCTTATATATCTACATAGCATTTTACATGGTTTTGTACCATTTATCTTTATGTTATACTTTCATTCAGATAGAGTTTCTAAGATGCTCCATCCGTGAGCAAGGAAGATCACATCTCTATCTTGCTTACTGGCCAACGTCAAATGGGTCGTGCATTGTGGTCCTAAACTATTTACATGAACCACCTTAGAACCCTGTTTTCCTTTCTTCGTATCTAGTATACAAGCAACACATGAGTATCATGTGAAGCAAGTGGAAGAGTCTAGATAGATGCAAACTAACATGTGGCTATATATGGCACCTCATCAAGATCAACATTAGTGGAATATCATGTGCAAGCCATTTTGAAAAATGTAAGACCAAATTACCAACCTATATGAAAAGGAGGTTATCAAAGAGTTGCAATGTTAAATAAAATTAAAAAGTAATGGAGCTGATATAAGGAACAATGGTGATTTATACACATTGTGTTGGCTTAGAAAGAGCCTTAATTGGAGAACAAATACAAGAAGATAAGATTAAAATAGCCTACTTATTTGAATAATGTGCAAAGATGTTCATATGAGTGCATATCACCAAGAATAAAAATGCAAGCAAGAATATTAGAGTGTTCTCATTTCTTTGGTCAAGGATTCATGGCATGATAAAAAAGGAAAAAGCAGAAAAAACAGTATAATTTGGTGGTGATTTCAATGCCCAAAGACGACAAGAAGATGGTGAGGGAGGAAGTTTGAAGATGCTAAACATAGGCCCATTAGATGCATTGTAATTGATTACCTTTTCATGCCAAACAAAAAAACCTCAGGAAAGAATGAATTTGACCAGCAAAGTAGATTCCATTTACATTTTCCTAGGTATTTACAATGTATGGGACTAATTACTTGAAGATACATTTTTGAAATTGCCTTTGTTACCTATGGAAGAAAGAGGTGTTACTACAAATGGAAGAAAGAGGTGTTACTACAAACAATAATTTATTGGTAGAAAGTTGGGAGCATGATGGATATAGGATCCCCAAAATTATGCCAATGAGATATAGTTAGTTTGGTTGCTAAACCAAAACATTGGCAAGAGATAAAGGAGGTTGTGTGACAACATACAAAAGGTCGATTTGGGAATCCACAAAATAAAGGGGGGATAAAACTATAAAACATGGGAGGAAGCATGCTACCCATCTCTATTTAAGAAGGGGATAAAATTAATGGAAGATTTAAAGCTCCAACTAGAAATACAAAATAGAGGAGGAAGAATAAGTAATGAAGACCCACTATGTATAGATCAGTAGGATCCAAATAATGGGAGAGCTATAATAGGTGAGTGTATGTGGCATTGTTCAGAATGCATGGGAGGTTTCTAATGGTTATGACCAATGGAGACTCTCAACAAGATGGTATAGGAAAGTACACATGTCATAGACACACTTGAAATAGAGCATTTAGACTGTCTATGCATTTTTTGGCTATCAGAGTTCAGAAGTTAGCAAACTTTGCTAACAAAAACTTAGCATATAGAAATTTTGAGGCATCACCCTAATCTCATACCACTTCAAAAGAGGGAGGAAGGTTATGGGATCCCTTGTAGTGTAAGTGAACTATTGAATCTTGGTTATTCCATATGCTACTTGTTCATATGGAGACTATTTGTCATGTCAAATGGACTTGTCCAACATTTTCATGCTATTTTCGTTACAAGAAAGAATTTGAAATTTATATGTGTTGCATGCATATGCATGCAAACACATGTGTGTGTGTGTGTGTATGTGTGTACGCACGCACCACGCCACACACACACTTTTTTTTTGGTGAAACTATGAACATTATATTATGAAATAATTATTTAGTAAAAGAGAAGATCAATGCAAGAGACATCCAAATCCTCCTCATGCAAGGCATCATATAAGGACTGCCGCAGTGAGGCCCCGAAGAACTCATAAGGGGACTGAAGAGATGAAGCCAGAAATGCATGATTTTGTTGAACACACACACACACACACACACACTCTTTTGTATCTTTTTCCCAAATGGCGAATTGAGCTGCAACATCTACTTTCTCATTGTAGATAGCTATAGCGGGCAGGCACATTTGATCTGTCCATGACCTGGGCAATGGCAAATGACATTCTCTACATAGCGACTTTGTATGCACAAACACCCCAAAGCAAAAAATGTGCACAGGGTGGTAGCATACAAGCCATCAGATACAACAGTCATCTATGATGGGGGTATGGAAGACCATGCATTTCGGACCCTGCTGCATAGCAGTGCATAGCAGGATAGGCATCCGATTTAACCCTGCTGCCTAGCAGTGCATAGCAGGATAGGCATCCGATTTAACTATTGCTTCTTGATTCCTTCCTCCCTCATCCTAAGGATGCGGATGTTCTCCTTCATCTCCTCCACTTTTTGCTCACTCTGTGCAACAACTTCATCTGAATCCCTCAGCATCTGTTGAAGCTCTGTAAATTGCTCAAAAACATCTTCATGGGCCGTTTCCAAGACTTTCACCCTAGTTTGAAAATCTCTCACGACGACGGAGTACTTTTCATAACTGTCGAAAGCCACGAAAAGCTTGTGCACACATCTATTGTGATATTCTTGCAGGGTCTTGTGCCTTACTCTTTGGACTTCCAACAGTGTTTTGAAAAAACAAACCTCACTGTGGCTGTTGCAAATTGCTCCACCGTGGCTACTCTCTGCATCCTTCCTAGCCTAGGGAGCTGCCTCGTTGTCTTCACCACCCCGGCTGCTCTCTGACACATCCTTCCTAGCCTTGAAGCTCTACCATTCCTACATCACCTTTTTGGTTTCTGCATTCTCGCTTTTCAACTCCTCCATCATCTGGTCTTTTTCAATGTTCAATGCGTTCTGCATGTTGCAGAGCCGTTTGTAAAGACCCTCCTTTTTGGCTCTCTAATTTTCAAGATCCTTTTGCATCTTTTCTAGCTCCTTGTCTACCATGTCCCCATCATTTCTCACTTCTTCGAGCTTATCTTGGAGTTCCTTTATGCGCTTCTCTGCTTGTTCTCTTCTATGCCTTTCCATGTCGACCATTTTTGTAGCGGCCTCAGTCTCTTGTGCCTGCAAGGCCCTCAGTTGTGCCTCCTCTACCTTGGCTTCCGCACCTTCCCTAAGTTTTTTCTCAAGTTGCACTGCCTTTGTTGCATTGGTGGCTTTCTCTGGTAGAAAAGTCACCTTTTGAGACACCTGCTTATTGTATTGCTCAAAAATCCCTTTGAGGGTAGATGCCATCAAGTGCATTGCAACTCCAGTGGATTGAGATGAAAATTGGGATTTTCCATCCATGCAATTCTTCAGGTTGGTTAAAACGCTCTTGGAGATCACCTTTGAGAAAGATACATAACGTCCTTTCAATTGTTCTAATGCTGCTTAAACCTGCCAGAACTTACAGGTTCCTCTCGTATCAGGAAAGAAGTGAATGGTCTTCTTCAGCACATCTTGGAGGTCTGTTGGCAAGCTCGAAATCTTGACTCCACCATCTTTACAAATCTGAGGCTTGGGTTATACATCTAGAATATCTTGTCTCTTCCACTACTTCTCAAAAAAGTGTGCTTGCAAACTGCCTCTAGAAATTCCTAGAGCATTTTCAATCACGCTTTCATTGATGGTAATCTTCTGACCTTGACAGACTAGTTCCCTCTCCTTCATGTTCACCTCTTGTACCAACCTGGTGAAGTTTTGGAGAGCATCCAAATTGGGCTTTTGAAGAGTGAGAGAGGAGCTCTCATATGTCACGATTTCAAGATCAGGGGAGGAGGGGCTCTTGCAATGTGCTGAAGAGGGGGAGGAAAGATTGTGTGAGGAGCTCCCGAACTATATAGGGTCCATTACGAGAGGGCATAGAAGTTGCAGGAAGAGTGCAAGGGAGATATAGGTTGAGAGGGATAGAAGATGAAATAGTGAAGGAAATGGAATAGTGGAGGCTTGAGTTTGTAGTTCGATTGCAAGGGAGAAAGAAATGGTCGAGAGGGATAGAAGATGAAACAATGAAGGAAATGGAATAGTGGTGGAGGCTTGAGATTGCAAGGGAGAATGAAAAGGTCAGGAGGGATAGAAGACAAAATGGTTAAGGGAATGGAATAGATGTTTGTAGCCTGACTACATTGTCAAGGTGACAGCCACGGCGGTGGCTGTAGCCGGACTACACCGTCAAGGTGAGAGCCACCGCGGTATTGGCCCGAATCTTGATTAATTCGAGGCGGCAATACTGACTTGCGTGGTAATGAATGATTAGAGGTGGTGGCATCTAAGATTTCCACCCACGTCTGTAGTGGCAGCTACGACCCACCGGACTGGCAGTTAATTACTAGCCACCACAGTGGCCCGCAATTACTCAGCTTCTAGTTACCACCACTGGGCTTGCATGCATGATTACTACTACGAGTGCAGTAAATTACTAGTCATCAGGCTTGCATGCTCAGGAGAGTACTAGAGTGCATGGTAATGCGAGATTAGAGGTGATTAGGCTTCATGATTTACTTTTGTGGGAATTACTGCCCAATGGTGGTAGCTATCATCAGCCACATTTGTCATGGCTACGATTCCATTAGGCTGGCAGTTAAAAGTACCAGCCACCGCTCACCCACCACTAGGCTTAAGCATGCATGATCACTATGAGTGCACTAAAAATTACCAGTCACTGGGCTTGCATGCTCAGTAGAATACTAGAGTGCATGGTTATAAGTGATTATAGCCACGTCTGTCGTGGCTATGGTTCCACCAGGATGGCAGTTAAAATTACCAGCTACTACTCACCCACCACTTGGCTTAAGCATGCATGATCACTACAAGTGCAGTCAAAATTACCAGTCATCTAGATCGCATGCTCAGTAGAGAACTAGAGTGCATGGTAATGAGTGATTAGAGCTTGATAATTTACCTTTGTGGGAAGTACTGCCTGGTGGTGGCGGTTCTCATCAGCCACATCTATCATGGCTAAGCACTGGAGTGGCACCACATGGCATCTTCTTCATGATTACCAGCCCGTCTATCATGGCTAAGCACCGGAGTGGCACAACATCTATCAGGCTGGCAGTTAATTACAAGCCACCAGAGTGGCACCACATGGCATCTTCTTCATGATTACTAGCCCGTCTAGGGTGGCACCTAAGATTCCACCGCGGTGGCCTACAATTAATATGGATGGAACCCCGGGCTCCAACCACCATGGTCTTCGGTCTCATAATCATATCCTCCTTTGGCTCCCTAACCCTAAAAAATTTTAATGCAACAAGCTAGACTAGCGGAAAACTAAGTTGTACAAATTCCATCTTGCTTAGATGAGGCTCTCAGCAATGGCTAGATGTAATATTTTGGCCTTTAAGGCTCTCAACAATCTTTTGGATCACTGGATGTAATGTTTTGGTCTCTAAGGCTCTCAGTAATTGCTAAGTTTTTATTACATTTATGTAATCTCTTTTTGTTCAATTTGAGGCTCTTAGTATGCACTCTTGTTAACTTTTATATTTTCAATGGTTATGGCTGCTAGAGCTGTTGTAATCTTTTGGTGTTTGAGGCTCTCAGCAATTGCTGAGTTTTAATAAATGTAAGATCCTCTATTCAATTCTTGCTCGATCTAAGCTGTTATTTTTTATAAAACTTGTTATTGGACATAGATGTACACTGTGACCTCATTTGCTCAATTTTTACTCGATAAATTATAATTTTGCCCTCATATGTATTTATGCAACAAGGACTAAAATACCAGGAAAGAAGAACTACAATTTTCTTGGTTTAGCACCAAAATAGTGCTAAAATAACTCCAATGACCCACCGTTGTGGTTGCATGGAGATACATCTAGGAAAATACAATCAAACTTTCAGAAAATGCAATTGACAATATGGCCCTTGAGGGGTCCCTCTAGGAGCAAGGGCCATATTGAGGTGCATTATACAATATTCAGGATGCCACTGGATAGAAATGGCATGTCGATATGGCCCTTGCCCCTAAAGGGGACCCCTCAAGGGCCATATCGTCAATTGCATTTTGCTTGGTTGCACAACGGAATACATTTTCCTTGGTACACAAATATATAACTCCAAGAACTAGCAGTGCACTGGTCATCATTAACCTCCTCCTATAATATGTAAAAATAGATAATGGAGCTATAACTCCAAGAACCAGTGCGGTGGTCTCCAAGACAACCTTGAATTCTGGGCAATGACGGGTCATCAAGAGACTATGCTGAGGTGATGCTCAAAATGATAGATTGCATCTCATTATTACACCAAAAACCAGTGTGGTGGTCTCTCAAAGGCAACCTATGATTTGCATGGGCTGTGGGCAAAGATGTGGCAAGAGGCTGCACGATTACGGGTAGTTATTGCACTGCAGTGGTGTTCAAAATAATAGATCGCATCTAATTATTATGCTAAGAACCAACACGATGGTTTGTCCAAGCCAACCTTCAATTTTAATGATCTACATGGGTGCGGTTCCCAGTGACAGGTGGCAAAGCTATAGCAAAAGGCTGCATGATGATAAGTGACCAGGTGGCATAGGCCAGAGATTAACCATGCAAAGGAGTGTAGAGATGCCGTGTGTTGAGCAATGTGGTGTTCAGAACAAATAGATTGCATCTCATTATTACGCTAATGTGCCTTCATGAAACGAGAAAATTTCTAGCAAGAGTGCGGGTCTGCATAAAATTCATATATTCACCCAGAAGTGCATCACATGGCAGCCCCAAAATGGCCTAAAAAATAGTTTTGTGATTGGTGACACCCAAGCAAATGTTGACCGTTTTGCAACAAAATAGCAATATATTGTTATTTTACTAAACCAACCTGGTGGTTGGTGGAACATCAGGCAACCGTGGCTGGTTCAGCTCAATCACTTGTTATGTGATCGTCTTGAACCAGTGTGGTTGAACAGACATTAGTGTTGACCAGCCCGGTGGTGTGGGAGCAAAACTTAACAACATATTTTACATTAGAAAAGAGATATATTGTTATTTTTATAGACCAACTTGGTGGTTGGAACATCATGCAACCGTGGCTGCTTCAATCACCAGTTATTATGTGATTGTCCTGAACCAACATGGTTGAACAGACATTAGTTGTTGACTAGCCCGGTGGCATGGGTGCAAAATTTAACAACAATATATTTCACATTAGAAAAGAAATATATTGTTATTTTTATAAACCAGCTTAGTGGTTGGAACATCATGCAACCATGGTTGCTTCAATCACCAGTTATTATGTGATTGTCTTGAACCAACGTGGTTGAACAGACATTAGTTGTTGACCAACCCGGTGGCATGGGAGCAGGACTTAACAAAAATATATTTCACATTAGAAAATAAATATATTGTTATTTTTATAAACTAGCTTAGTGGTTGGAACATCATGCAACCATGGCTACTTCAATCACCAGTTATCATGTGATTGTCCTGAGCCAGTGTGGTTGAACCGACATTAGTTATTGACTAGCCCGATGGTTGAAATTATTGTGTTTCTTAGTACTTAAATTTGTTAAATTTAATTTCCTGCTATTTGGGTCATATATAACTATTTTTAGACCGAGATGGCTTGTACTTAATGTGATTTTCCTAAACCAGCCTGGTGCTGGTTCAAAATAAACATCAGTTATTGACTAAAATTATGAAATTTGAAAATCAAAAGCAATATATTGTTATTTTCTAATTGTGAAATTCATAAATTAAAAGCAATATAGTTGTTATTGTCTAATATGTGAAGTTGAGACCGTCAGGCTAAACCAGCCCAGTGGTTGAAATTGTGACAGTGTCCTAAACCATCTTGGTGGTTGAAATTGTGACTGTGTCCTAAACCATCGCAGAGGTTGACTATCCTAAACGTGTCCTGAACCAACTTGGTGATTGAAATTGTGACTATCCTAAACCAGCCCGGTAGTTGAAATTGTGACTATTCTAGACTAGCACGGTGGTTGAAAATTGTTTTGCTTCATTATATACTTTAATTAGACTGTGTTTTGTCTTGTTTTAGTTGTGCAAAAAAAGGGCTCACTATACTATTATTCCATTTAAAAGAGGGATCATTGTTCTGTTGTTCCTGCATATGCTGGGTCAGTAGATGGAGTTGTATCTCAAGTTTATAGATCAGAATCCTAACATTCAATTAGGCAAAGGAGCTTTAAGCATTCTAAGCCTCGGTACATTAGGAAACTCAAAGAGAGGAATGCTTGTTGTTGCAAAACACACATAGACATTGGCCTGGCATGCGAAGCTATGAATGACTTGAGATCTAGTCGTGTTGGAACATTGCTCCATAGGGATCGATGCCCATGTCTCCTTGATGAATGGACATTCTGTAGGCCACCTAGATCCTCATCATGTGTTGCAAGGGAGAGAAGGTTTTGTAGCCTAAGGTCTCTATGGGAGCTAGTTGTTTATCCAAAGTGAGACTGTGAGTGGCACAACATTGAATGCATTTTTGGCACATGCAAGCATTTCAGCCTAAAGCTAAAGAAGAAAACATTTCAATCTATCCAAATGAAATGAGGGAAGACAACTCTATTGCTCTAAACTGGAGGAGATTTGAAAATGTCAATGTTGAAGGATCTGATAAAAAGAGATGACTACTATCATATAAGAGCACTTAGCCAAGGGAGCTTATAGACCACATGGTTCAATCCATTCCAAAATATGTGCTTCATAATTTCATGGCCAACTAGCAGGTTAAGTAGTTTAGGACGTGCCTTGCAAATTTTCCCCATGGCATGACACTATTGTCTTTGTCATAGATTTTGCGGAAAATTATTTAATTCAAGAACAAGATGAGATACAAAGTTCTCACTGATACTACAAGTAGATAACAATTCTTGTACATAGCACGTACAATCATTTGCTCGATTCTTCTACCAACGACTGATGCCAATCTGCTTGCTGACTCATAGGAGTCCAGGTCAATGCAACGCACGTACCATTTCTACATTTCAAATGATAGGGAACATGACACCTTATTTGTGCACCATGCTTTTCTACTGCATTGGGAATGGCTGAAAAAGGAAAATCCCCATGTAAAAAATATTAAACAACATTAGGTGTGGTTAGATGGTGCTGGCTCTCAATTTGAATCAACCCATGGATTCTACTTTGTAGCAAGGTTCAAATCCCTGACCGGTCTAGACATAATGTGAAATTTCTTTGGGTCGAGCCATGGGAAGGGTGAACGAGGGGTGAACATGATGGATGTGGTGCTATTATTAAGAAAGATATATTTAAACACCAATTAACATACCCTCAAGAAAAACTCAATGATGGCCATGATGCTATAACATGGCTTACAACCAACCTCTCCACAAGTGTGCATTCAACATATAGTAAACAAAGCCTTAAGAATACTATAGTACACAGAGTGTTCCATGAAGTGAAAGTGGATGAAGTGCAAAGGAGAAGCCTGCACGATTATAAGAAAATTAAAGAGTTTGTGGTCTGCACAGCATATGGGATTTTTCAAATAACCAACTAATTAAAACAAGAAAACTTTCTTATTTGTACAGTGTGTGCATCATAGGGGATCAATGATGACGATTGTGAGAACATTACAACTGTGAAGACATGGGAGTGAGTTCAAGTTTTCCCTCTACGTCTAGATGGAGTGACAAACAATGGAGAGACAAAAAACGACTCACCATAGTTTGGAGAGAGTTTTGATGACTTCACTGATTATCTGGAAGAGGGGGATAACTTTGCAGTTGTCGCTGCCTCTGGGGAGAACGAGCAAGATGATCCATACTTTCTATTGCATTGCACAAAACCTAAGCACAAGGTTGAGCTAGAATTTAAAGATAATTGGGGAACAACCTATGAGAAGTGGGATGTAGTAGTCGGAGCTTTTTGGTACAAAAAATCATCTAAGAGAGGCTGCAATTACAAACTGCACCTGCTTTGGTCCAGTGTCTTTCTCCCTCTCCAGCACCTCCTACAACATCTTGTTAACAACTTTTTCTATAACCTGAATCTCTTTCCCCGCTATCTCGTTAGATCAATCACGGGCGATAGCATTCGGTTGTCCCACCCAACCAAATTCTCGTGGATAGCAGATCATCCAATATGTACGTTATTTCTTTCATGCTTATCCATGAGACCCTCAATTCCCTAGATAGTTCTCCTTGCCAAATGTCATCAATTTAGCCTCTCCACTTGATGCACCTTTTTACCCCTCTCTTGGGGCACATTAAAAACCACTTGCCCCTTGGCATTATTGCACATTTAGGTGCACCTAGGCCCTAGCACTCAGAACTACCTAGTCAATGCCATTCCGCCCTCACCTAGGACCTTGGCAGTTACTTCTCTTGACCATTTCAATTACGCACATTAACTATTACAAAAGTTGGTCATCTAAGAGAAAATGCCCACCGATCTATATCCGAGGTCATGCTATCTCGGCTAGAGCATAACATTCCTTCCCTCTTCAAGCATCAGCATCCTCAATGATGAAATCTAGGAACGCTCTCCGTAACTGGTATACAGATTCCCAGGTAGCTTCCGATAGAGGCTAACCATGCCATGCAACCAACACCGTGGGTATCTTCCGATTTCGTATTTGCATCGTTCCTCGGTCCAGGATTCTTGTTGGCTTGCGCCTTGCAATATCCTCTATCTCCTGAAACAAAACCACACCTTCGATTAGTGAGTCACCTGTATGCAAAAATTTCTTTAAGCGCAAAACATGAAAAACCGGGTGCACCTTACACCCCTATGGCAATTCCAATTTATAGGCTACACTGCCTATTCTCTTTAGAATTAACCACGGCCCACAGTATCGAGGTGATAACTTAGCACACTCTCCTGAAGTCAACGACTTCGAGTGCGAAGGAACTTTGAGAAAAACTTTTTCTCCTTCCTTAAATATTCTTATAGACCGATTTTCATCCGCATACACCTTGGCTCTATCCATAGCCTGGCGGATATTAGCTCTCGCAAGTGCTAGCATCTCCCACATCTGAACTACAAAGTTCGTGGCACTAGGTACTTTCTGAGGTACTCCAACTATAGTCGGATTGGCTGGTCTATAACCATAATTCAGCTCAAACGGACTGAACCCGGTAGAGGAATGTTTCCTATCATTGTAGGCAAACTCCAACAATGGCAACCACTTGTCCCATGTATGTTGCCTCAATGACACATATGCTCTCAGCATATCCTCTAAAGTCTGGTTGAATCTCTCCGTCTGACCATCCGTCTCAGGATGATCCCCACTACTCATTCCCAACTCAGTCCTTAGTGTCTCAAATACCGCTGTCCAAAAATGACCGGTAAATCTGACATCTCTTTCTGACACTATGGATCTAGGCAATCCATGCAGACGAAATATATGTCTAATGAACAAATCCGCCACTTGCGGGGCACTAACAGACTCTCTAGTCGGAATGAAGTGAGCCATCTTGGTTAGACGATCAACCACCACAAGGATAGAATCATACCCTCCTTGTGTCGTAGGTAGCCCTACAATAAAGTCCATGGAAATGCTCTCCCAATTACTTAGTGGTATTTCCAAGGGCTGTAAAAGTCCGGGTGGCTTCACCCGCTCGGCCTTACTTACTTGACACGAGAAACACCGTGTCACATATTCATGAATATGCTTTTTCATCTTTGGCCAAAAGAAATCTCGCTTCACGAGATCATATGTCTTCTCGACACCTGGATGTCCCGCACACGGGCTATCATGGCATTGTCGAATGACTCTCTGCCTGAGATCATTCTGACTAGGTACTACAACCTTGCCATTTCTAACTAGCATACCATCCCTTATGGTATATCTTGCATAAGTTTGGCCTTTTCTGGATGCCAGGTCATCCTTTTCATTTTCCCCGGGTTTTAACACATGAGCTTTAGGCCACAAGCTCTGGACAAACTCGTCCACTTTTTGAGTTTCTCTTATCTCGGTCATTAGAGCACTCTCTAATACCGTGAAACTCAGGTTGTGCATAATGCGAGACAACGCATCAGCAACCTTATTTTCTTTTCCTCTTCGGTACCGAATCGTTAGATTAAACTCCTGCATGAGCTCTGCCCACCTAGCTTGGCGGCCCCTCAAGTCAGGTTGTTTACAAAAATGTTTCAGAGTATCATGATCCACATCCACATAAAACTCTCAACCATATAAGTAATGCCTCCATGTTTTCAAAGCATGGATGACAGCATACAACTCTAATTCATGAGTTGGCCAATTCCTTTGAGAGGGAGAAAGCTTCTTGCTTTCAAAGGCTACTGGCCTTCCCTCTTGAAGGAGGACTGCTCCTACCGCAATGCCACTTGCATCGGTTTCTAGGAACAACGGTTTCTGGGGATCAACTATTTTTAACACCGGTCCTGAGACCACAACTTGTTTTATGGTGTTAAAACTTTCTTGTTGATTCTGTTCCCAAATAAAAGGTACTTTATCTGAGGTCAGATCAGTCAATGGCGATACTATTCTGAAATATCCTTTGATATGCCTTCTATAAAACTGGACAAATCCCAAGAATGATCGCAATGCGGTCAAACTCTGAGGGATTGGCCAAGTTAGTATCGCAGCCACCTTCTTCGGATCCATTTCTACCCCCTGTGGAGTAATTATGAACCCTAAGTATTCAAGCCTAACCATACACAGTATAGTTTTCTTTTTATTTACATAGAGACTGGCTTTCCTCAAAGTACTGAACACTACTCTTAAGTGTTCACAATGCTCAGTAATACTTTTATTGAATATCAGGATATCGTCAATGAAATGTACTACGAACTTTCCGATATACGGACATAGTAAATCGTTCATAAGCATGACGAAGGTCGCTGGAGCATTGGTAAGTCCGAAGGTCATTACCAAAAACTCATAATGACCAAACCTGCTTCTAAAAGTGGTTTTATGCACATCCTCAGCTCTAATCTGGATCTGATGGTAGCCACACTTAAGATCTATCTTGCTGAAAATCACGGCTCCATGTAATGCATCTAGCAAATCATCAATCCGAGCCATCGGATACCCGTGCTTAACAGTGATATTATTCAATGCTGTGTAATCTATACAGAGGCGAAACGTATCATCCTTTTTCTTCTTTAATATCACTGGGGAAGCAAAAGGTGAGAAACTTGGTTGAATCTGCCCCAACTTGAGGTATCCTTCCAGTTGTCTATGCACCTCTGCTTCTTCAGCAAAACTCATTCTATAGGGAGGTCTATTTACAGGTTCTGCCCCCAGGATCAGTTCAATCTTATGCTGAACTTTTCGCTCTGGAGGTAACCCATAAGGTAGTTCATCCCTAAAACATTCAGAGAACTCCTCTGTTATAAGATTAGCCAGCTTGGCCATTTGACCACTTTGCGTAACATCAGCGCTAGCCGAAGAATCATCCACCGGCTCTACCGATGCTGTGCAAAGGAATAAAAACTCTACTTGAGCTTTTCTGATTTCCATCACGGAAACCAACGGTCCCTGAGGTATATCGTTTTCACCTCGTAAGACATAAAGCACATCATTCATCTTGAATTGATATACGTGCTTTTTCCAATCAATGGCTGGATTCTTCCTAGAATGCCACGCCATACCCAGGGCTATATCTACATGAGCAAGCTTGGTCATTTCAAAATCAAGCTTCTCAGCATAGTCCTGAATCCGAAGCTCCAACTGGGTAACCCTTTGGTCCCATACTTCAGTTGAACTTCCATCTGCCATCCTGACTGTATACGCATAGTCAGATGGACTTGTCTTTAATTTCAGCCTCTTCACGAGCTTGGAGTTTTAATCACATTGTGAGTTGACGCCGAGTCAAACAACACAATGACATCATGACTGGCCACTTGCCCCTTCATTTTAATTAACTCCGTATCATTAAAGGCCGTATACCTCATTGCTGCAGGCTTAGATAGGATGTTATCAGGTGCACTCGTCACTAACTTAGCAACAGATACACATAACAAACAAGGTACTAACCTCTCAGAAGGTCCCGCTAGTTGCATTTGCATATGTTCCGCATTGGGACTCTCCTGCATTTCCACGCTGCATTTCCACGTCGCATTCAGATATTATCATACTAGCCGTGCGACGGTCTTTATTCAGTGGACAATCCTTCCACTGATGTCGCTGAAGGCAGCCGAAGCACAATCCTTCTTTTCTAGCTTTCTCTTTTTGTTCAGGGGTCAACGAGGACTTCGACCAAGCCCGAGCTGCCATTGGGGTTATTTTCCTTTTCACCCCAACGGTGGTACTTGTCTTTACTGGTCCCTCAACCGGCTTCACCTGCTTGGTTTGGCCACTTGGCTCTGAGACACTTGTCTTTGAAACCCATTTCCTCTGAAATCCCCCTTTCTTCGGGTGCTCATACTGAGTCCCTGCCTGCACAAATCCACCAGATCTGCCTCTGGCATCCTCATAGTTCAGGGCTACTGCAATAGATTCATCTAATGTAGTCACATATTTAGCCCAAACTTCCATTTTAATTTTGTTGTTCAGTCCATAGATATAGTCTTTTAACTGAACCGACATAGGTAGAGGGTCTGTTATTTTCATGACACATTCCCTGAATTTGTCAGTGTACTCTGCCACTGACAGACTCCTCTGACGAAGATTTCTATAAGCATCCCAAGCTCAGGATTCTTCATCAGGTGGGAGAAAGTGTTTCTTGAATTCAGCTTTAAACCCTTCCCAGGTGGTTGGAGCAATTTGATCCTTCTATTGCTTTATCCACCATCTGTCCGCTGCCTCAATAAACAGGTGTGTGGCCTCGTGCATTTTCTTTAGATCGGATCTAATTTCACAAATGGCGAAGGATTCTTCCCACTTGTGTAACCAAACCTCACATCAGAGCTGCGCTCGGTCATCCGACCAGCGTACTTCTCCGGTCTATAATTAGCGATATTAGGCACTTTGACCCTTGCGCGCTCTAAGGAATGTATACTAGGCTCTGGCTCTGCTGGAGCTTTGCCCTTATCAATTCTAGATGGTCTAGCGGACATCTCCCTGATCTCATTTTGACCAGCATTCACTTGAAGCTGCTGGTTCATAATCTGTTGTAAAGCATCTTCTAATATCAAAATCCTACCAATCAAAGTAGGTGTTGCCTGATGTGACATCTGTTGTGTAGACTGTACTCTAGACTCACTAGGATTCACCCTAGAATTCTACCCTTCTGCCTCCATAGTTTCAAAAGGGAAAATAGTTTTTTTTTTTTTTCAGTCTTTTCTAAAACCCAAATAACCAATATATACACCCTTCACTTTTGTTCTACTTTCCTGGTTTTTTTTTTCTTTTCGATGGTGCAGAAATAACAAGACCTATGAAAAACAAAAAAACTGCATGAAAAGAAAGGGCTCCCTGATTTCTCCTCTTCAAACGATTCGACAGATCACGTCACCTCTGCGCTGTCTTACGTGATACCAAATGTTAGGCTCAGCCTAAGCTTTTCTCTCTCCTATGCTCTCATCAAAGTCACACAGGTGCTGGCATCAATTTGAATTATGCACGTCGCAATTCTGCTCAGTGGTTGATCTCTTCAACAGCGGTTACTACAGCATAAAGCTCACGATGAAGTAATCAGACGTTGCGGAGCCAAGGCTGGCGTTGCCTCACGAGAGAAACTGGGCAGCCCAGTGGGTGGAGGTCCAAGCCCGAAATGATGGCTCAGCAATAGACCTACATCTCCAATCGAAAGTCGCCCTTTATTTGCACATGCAAGGATGCCAGCAGTTGCTCCGAGCCTGCTTTCTTACACTTTCAACTCCCTGCTCGGCTACTGATTGCTCGACGATTCAGTCTTCTTGTCGACGTCTGCTCCTTGACCCGTCACCTGCGACTGTTTTTCCACGCTGACAGTCCATCGCATGTTAGTCGCATCACCTTGTTCATCGTGAACAGATAGTCAAGTTCCCCATGCTACTCCTGTTTAGCAGAAAGCGGTCCCCACAAGCTCTGATACCAAATGTTAACAACTTTTTCTATAGCCTGAATCTCTTTCCCCGCTATCTCGTTAGATCAATCACGGGCGATGGCATTTGGTTGTTCCACCCAGCCAAATTCTCATGGATAGCAGATCATCCAATATGTACGTTATTTCTTTCATGCTTATCCATGAGACCCTCAATTCCCTAGATAGTTCTCCTTGCCAAATGTCATCAATTTAGCCTCTCCACTTGGTGCACCTTTTTACCCCTCTCTTGGGGCACATTAAAAACCACTTGCCCCTTGGCATTATTGCACATTTAGGTGCACCTAGGCCCTAGCACTCAGAACTACCTAGTCAATGCCATTCCACCCTCACCTAGGATCTTGGCAGTTACTTCTCTTGACCATTTCAATTACGCACATTAACTATTACAAAAGTTGGTCATCTAAGAGAAAATGCCCACTGATCTATCCGAGGTCATGCTATCTCGACTAGAGCATAACACATCTGCTCATCCCCCTTTACTCTGGACCAACTCTTTCTCTCTCCATTCCTCGCTACAACACCTCGTGCAGTAGTTGCTCATCCCCCTCTACTCTTTCTCCCTCCATTCCTAGCTACAGCACCTCTTGCTTCTCATCTCTCTCTACTCTAGTCCAACTCTTTCTCTCTCCATTCCTAGCTACAAAAACTCTTGCAATAGCTGCTCATCCCCCTCTGCTTGTTCTCCCTCCATTCCTAGCTACAACGCCTCTTGTAGTAGGTGCTTCTCATTCCCCTCTAATCTTTCTCCCTCATTCCTAGCTACACCACCTCTTGGAGCTACTCTGCAACCCCGTCCATCTTTAGTTACACCCTCTATACACACCGCACCCTCCTCTCCCCCTCTCCCCCTCTCTCCCTCTATTGGAGCTATTCTCTCCCTCCAAGCTGCAGTTTCAGGTCCATTCTTGCTATTGTGACCTCTTTAAAAGCATGGTGAGGAGGCATATATGCCCTTCTTTGTGTCTCAAAGGAGCAAAAATGCATTGGATGTAAAGAGAGTGGGAGAGAAGTAAGGAGTCTCACTTGCAGCTTTCTCACATACACAATGGGGAAATACACACAAAGGTGGAGGCTAAAAACAATTTTCCTCTTCTTAGTTGTGAAAGCCAAAAGAACTCTCTCTCTAGGTACAAAAGGAATAGGTGAACCCTATATGTGGGTCTCAAACCAAACTCAGCTAGCCTAGGTGGCATACTAACTGAGCCACTAACTAAAGTACATAAAGATAGCTATCATCTAGCTATTATTCATGGGCGGTGTACCAACCACATCTGCAGCTAACAAGTCGGTCACATAAATGCACAATGGTCACCCTGGCATATCACGAGTGGAGCTCAATATGTCAACACTCCCCTCAAGCTCAATCTCAATTCCTGCACACCAAGCAGGTCTCAAAACTTGCATAGCTTCTCTGCACCCAATGCCTTCGTTAATATGTTAGCTACCTGATCCTCTGTGCTGACATAAACTAGATCAATAAAACCTACTAGAACCTTCTTCCGCACATAGTGATAATGCACCTCAATGTGCTTTGTTCTAGCATGATAGACTGGGTTATTTGCCAAGTGTATACTGCTCATGTTGTCACAATAAATGACAACTGGCCCATCTGTAGACTGATGCATATCATAAAGTAGCTTATGCAACCAAGCTACCTCACATGTAGCCATTACTGCACCCCTGTACTCAGCCCAAAAGAGAACACATATCCACTGGTAGATTGTTTATCAAAAATACTACCAGCCCAATCAGCATTAGTGTATTCATGCAATTGTATTTGAACCCCAGTTTCATAAAATAGTCCATACTACAATGTGGACTTCACATACCCCAGTATCCGTCTAACCGCATCCAAATGCGGTTTCCTTGGAGCCTGCATAAACTGACTTACCAACCCAACCGCATAGCTCAAATCTAGCTTGGTAATAGTCATATAAATCAAACTTCCTGCTATGCATCTATACATAGTAGGGTCTTCCAGAACCTCACCTACATCTGCGCTCAACTTCACATTCTACTCTAAAGGAACTGAAATAGGCTTAAAGCCTGTCATCCCATATTTAGATAGCATGTCCAATCCACACTTGTGGATGTAATCACCTCAATATCCCACTTGTGGATGTAATCACCTCAATAACCATGAAGTAACACAACTCTCCCAACTCCTTCATCTCAAACTTCTATCTCAATAGCATTTTCACATGAAGGATATCTTCATCACTATCACCTGTGATGATCAAATCATCAACATAAATGACAAGCAACTATCACCTATCGCTGGGTCTCATAGTGTGTTCGAGGGCCATGGAGTTGTGAGGAGGAGAGCTAGTAGTATCTAAATAGCGCCTAGTTGGTTTAGCAATTTGTTTAACTCATGCCATAGAAAAGTGGGATTTTAGGGTTTTGAAATGCTTCATATAGTCTTTTTAAAGAACTTTAGGGTTTTTATTTATAGGCCCTTTTAAATTAGCGTTTGTCATTTTTGTCACTTGTTTGCTAATGCTAGCTCTTTGCCCCACCCCTCCTCTGCCCTACCATATCACACATGCACATCTAACTCTGCAACTTCCAAACAAATTTGAGAATTTTGAACTATGAGATTGACTCGAAATAGTGTTAACTTTATCCATCAAACATTTTGCATTTGCAGCCAAGGAGCGAGTGGCAAATCCAAACTTGGAAATCCTCCTAGTTCACGAGGAGCAACATTGTCTCATATTTGTGAACAATGGAGAACAAGTACAAGAAGCAGTGTGACGAGCTCCTCTATGTTACCAGATTCCTAGGCGAAGTCCTTGAGAAACCGTTCATCATGTAATCTTTTGGCTTCTTTCATAAACCTTGACGAACGGAGCCCCTTCCATAATATTTTGTTGGTGTGTTGGTTGTAGCTGATCAACCATATTCATCATAGACCTAGCGTGCTCTAAGACATCTGTTACACACATAAGGGGAACCAATAACCTATCAAATATGGAGTCCTTGAGGATATGGAGCACATCCTGGGTGAAGCTGCATTTCCCAGTGACAACAATGATGCAAGCTCTTCTACAAGAGAGTTATTCTTGTCGACAATACCAACTCCTGGCAGGTTAGGGATACAATTTCCATGCAATGATTCTGAAGCAGTGCTTAGGTGTTTGAGCAATTAGCAGTGGCATTTGAGGATGACACGTTTATAATGGAACCACCGACCATCTTCAGCAAGAATATGTGGGGTTAAAGGTCATTGTGCCTTAACCCCAGTTATGTACAATACTCAAACACATATATAAATGAATGAAAAAGAAGATTAGGGCGGTTCTGCACCTAACAAACTTGTGTGGCTCTCTGTCTCTGTCTCTCCTTCTTCCGTTCTTGCTTCCGTTGAGAGCACTCTCAACTAGTATCAGAGCCCGGGTGATCTAGCTGAGCATGCGTGAATGCTTTGAAGCTCAGCAGCTCTGTGGGAAGCTTTGTGGGTGACTTTACTTGCATCCGAGTGTGCAGAGACCTTGGAGGAACCTTTGGAAAAGTCACTTTGGCTTTACGAAGTGGTTTTTTTGAGAGCCTGTTAAGAGCTTTCAAAGAAAAAGTCGTTTTTTGAGCTTTTCCCTGTTCCGTTCGATGACAGAGACTCCGTATTGACTTGTAGAGGCAACTATTGCTTGCTTTTGGTGTCCACATTACTTCAGGAGCCTAGAAACACCTTTATTCTTGAATCCGGGATCATTTCATTGGATTTCTGACTCACTGTGTCAGTTTCTGCGTTTTTTGCCCGGGTGTTGGAACTCAAGTTTGGAGCAACCATTTGCAGATCTGTCAGTTCCGGTGGACTCAGGAGGTCCTAAAACTTCTATGTTGCTCATCATTCGCACTCCGGTGAGTTTACAGATAGCTCTGTTTCCAAAAACGTTTTTCAGTCCGTGTGTTGGACCCAGTGATTGAGACCACAGTTTCCAAAACCGTCTGTCCCATTGCATTCCGAACGTCCAAAAACCCCTACCTGTCAGTTCTTGCGCGATTCGGTGGAGGATTTTCAGAGTTATAGATCTCTGTGTATTCGATTTCGTCTCTCTGTTATGCATTTTTCATTCTAAGGTTTTGAAACCTTAGATTTATGCCACATGGCAGTGGATAAGTGTTGACTCCCATTTCTCACTCATCGGTTGGGATTTTGGAGTTCTGGCAGAAGAGAGATATTTGCACATTTTCTTGCTGAGTCCGATTATGCAATGGTGCCCATGTTTTGAGGCATCTCAGGTTCTATTTTCAGTAGCAGTCATTACCGTGGGACCATGATTTCTTGAGCATACCTTATGCAGATCATTCTGGTTGCAGTTTGAGCAGTGTGGGCTCGTTCGTGGTATGCATTTGGTTGCAGTGGATGATTTATAGGCCATTTGGATGCATTGCGGTCCTTATTGGATGCGCTAATAGGCCCAAATTGCCTTGTGGGATGCTATTTTTTATGGACGCTTTGCACATGGATGCTATTTTATGCTGAGGGACAGCTTTGAAACATTGCAGGTGATGCATTGATAGTGCTATGCTCTCTTGGATGAGACATTATTGATGCATATGCCAGTGGACAGTGTTTATGCTTGAGTCATTTGGCACTTATTGGCATTTTCTTTTGGGCCAGATTTGCTCATATGGATGCATAGTATATGCACATGAGTCAGATGCATCTTTTGATGCTTTGAGCTTTGAGTTTTGGTGATATTTCACACTATTGTGGCATACACATTTGGGTGCACCTGGTATTTGGTGTGATTCTCTCTTGCAGGCACTAGCATTTGGGATTTTGTTTCATTTGTATCATGGCATCCTCTTCCATGTCTGAAAAGGAGTTTTTCAGCATTAAAAAGTTTGATGGGACAAACTTTTCTTTGTGGAAAGAACAAATAAGAGATGTGCTTATTCAAAAGAAGCAGATTAAACCCTTGGCAGGTATTGAAGCTAAGCCTGCGGATATGTCTGAGGATGATTGGAATGAGTTGGATGCATTAGCAAAGTCTACTATTAGACTTCATCTTGCAGAGTCAGTTTATTTCACAGTAGTAAATGAGCAGACTACGGAAGATTTGTGGAAGAAACTGTGTGCCACTTATGAGAAGGAAACTGCCTCTAATAAAGTTTACCTCATGAAGAGGTTGTTTGAGCTGCAGATGAAGGAAGGGGTCTCCATTGCTTCTCATTTGAATGAATTCAATATTAATTTCAGCCAGCTTCAGGCTCAGAAAATGAATTTTGATGCGGAGACTAAGGCAATATTTCTCTTATGTTCATTGCCATCCTCATGGGATACCTTCCGTACAGCTGTCAGTAACTCTGCACCTGGTGGAGTACTGAAATTTGATGATGTTGTGGGTAGCTTGTTGGCCGAGGAGATTAGACGGAAGTCTATGGATGGCAATAAGCAGGATGCAGCCTTAAATGTGCAAAGGGGCAGATCACAGTTTAGGGGGAAGTCCCAAGAAAGAGGGAAGTCTCGTAGCAAATTCAAGGCACAGAACATTGAGTGTTACCATTGTGGCAAGAAGGGCCATATGAAAAACGATTGCTACAAGCTGAAAAGAGAGCAAAAGGATAAGAAAAAGAATGCAAATTGGGGTGCAAATCAAAAGGAAGAGAGTCCAAGGGAGGACAAAGGAAAAGTGAAGATCGAGGAGATCAATGCAGTCACACGTGATAGTGACAATGATGTTCTCTTCATGTCTAGTTTATCTGCAGAGTTGCTTACCACTTCAGATGATGCATATTCCCAGGATTGGATTTTGGATTCTGGTGCTTCATTCCATGTTACTCCCCATAGGGAATGGTTCTCCACTTATGACAGTGGAAAGACAGGTTGTGTGCATCTTGGAAATGACTATGCATGTGACATAGTGGGAGCAGGTGACATAAAGTTTTCTTTTGCAAATGGGTCTGCATTTGTTTTGAAACATGTGAGACATGTGCCTAAGCTGACCAAGAGTCTTATTTCAGTGGGTCAGCTAGATGATGCTGGTTTTCACACCACTTTTGGCTTTCAAAGTTGGAAAATTCAAAAGGGCTCTATGCTTTTGGCCAGGGGTGCCAAGTGTGGGACTTTGTATCCCTTACATGTATCAGGGGTATTTGATCATGTTGTTGCAATAACCGAGCAGCCAAGCACTTCTTTGTGGCATTGCAGGTTGGGGCACATGAGCCAGAATGGAATGAAACTCTTATGCCGTTTGGGTTATGTACCGCATTTGAGTTTCTCTGATTTTGAATTTTGTGAGCATTGTCTCTATGGGAAGCAGACTAAATCAGCCCATAAAAGAAGGGTAAAAAAAGAAGTTGAAATGCTTGATTTGGTGCATTCAGACGTATGTGGTCCCATGCCTACAGGGTCATTAGGCGGGGCTGAATACTATGTGACATTCATTGATGATGCAACTAGGAAAGTGTGGGCTTATGCTATAGCTCGGAAGAGTGATGTGTTCCAGGTATTTCAGAAATGGCTGAGAATCAGTCAGGTAGAACGCTTAAATGCCTACGGACTGACAATGGTGGAGAGTATCTCTCTCATGACTTTCAACATTTCTGTGATACTCGTGGGATTAAGAGGGAGCTTACATCCCCTCGTACTCCAGAGCAAAATCCAGTTGCAGAAAAGATGAACCGTACCATTCAAGAAAGGTTGCAATGCATGCTTTCCAATGCAAGTCTTTCTGGTGGTTTTTGGGCTGAGGCAATGAAGACTGCAGTGCATGTGATCAATAGATCACCTAATAAGAGTTTGGATGGTGGTATTCCTGAAGAGGCATGGAGTGGAAAGAAGCCCTCTTACTCTCATTTGCGTATATTTGGGTGTGAGGCATATGCACATGTGCCAAAAGAGCTTCGAAAGAAGCTAGATCCTAAGTCTAGGAAATGCATCTTTCTAGGTTATGGTGAAAGTGGAGAGATGGGCTATCGTCTCTGGGATCCAGAAGCAAAGAAGATCATACGCAACCATGATGTGGTCTTCAATGAGAAGAAGATGCATAAGGCACCCATGAGGGATGTGGAAATGAGGAGAATCACTTTCCAGGATGTGAATCCACCTGCCTATGTTGATAGACAGCAAGCTGTCCATGCACCAAATGTGCAAGAAATGGTACCACCAAGTACTCCCACAGGTATACAATCAAGGGTAGATGATGGATCATCTATTGGTGGAGATGATGAGCCAAATGTGGCTGATATGCAAGTCAGACAGCAAGCTGAAATGCCCTTGAGAAGATCATCTAGAGTGTCTAGACCGCCTAATAGGTTTGTTCTAGGGGTAGACTATGTGATGCTTACTGATTGCGGGGAGCCTTCTTGCTACAGAGAGGCTATGATGCGTGAGGATCAACGCAAGTGGGAGTATGCTATGCAATCAGAGATGAGTTCACTTATGAAGAATAAGACTTGGGACTTGGTTTCTTTGCCACATGGAAAGAAAGCATTGCCATGTAAATGGGTCTACAAAATGAAGGTCACACGTGATGATGTGCCTAGGTACAAGGCCCGTTTGGTTGCTAAAGGGTTCAAGCAAGAGAAGGGTGTGGACTTTGATGAGATATTCTCTCCGGTTGTGAAGATGACCATACTTAGATGCATGCTTGGACTAGTGGCATCAGAGGATATGGAGCTTATGCAAATGGATGTCAAGACAGCTTTCTTGCATGGGGATTTGCATGAGGAAATTTACATGGTGCAGTCGGAAGGCTTTGAAGAAAAGGGCAAAGAGCATTTAGTTTGCAAACTGAAGAAGAGTCTCTATGGTCTTAAGCAAGCACCTAGAGAATGGTATCAGAAGTTTGATGCTTTCATTCGGTCCCAAGGTTTTAGAAGGAGTGAAATTGATCACTGCCTCTACACTAAAAGGGCTAAGGATAATAGCCTGATAATCTTGGCACTATATGTGGATGATATGCTATTGGCTAGCAAGAATACTTATGAGCTAGATGCATTAAAGGCCAAGTTGCATGAGGCCTTTGATATGAAGGATTTGGGACTTGCAGGTCATATTCTTGGTATGCGCATCACGCGTGATCGGAGTAGGAAACTCCTTTGGCTTTCACAAGAAGAGTATGTTACAAAAGTATTACAGCATTTCAATATGGAGGGGGGGAAGGCAGTGAGTACTCCATTGCCTCCATATGTGAAACTGAGTCATACAGATAGTCCCAAATCAGATGAGGAAAGGGCCATGATGGCCAAGGTTCCTTATGCATCAGCAGTTGGGAGTCTTATGTATGCTATGATAGCTACTAGACCAGACATTGCATTTGCAGTGGGAGTTGTTAGCCGGTATATGGCTAATCCAGGAAAGAGGCATTGGGAGGCAGTTAAGTGCATCATGAGGTACATGAAGGGTACCAAGGAGATGTGCATTTGCTTTGGTAAAGGAGACATGCGTGTACTTGGGTACACAGATTCAGACTATGCAGGGCATGTGGATAGTAGGAGATCCACTTCTGGTTATGTGTTCACCTTTGCAGGTGGTGCAGTGTCGTGGATGTCTCGTGCACAGAAGTGTGTTGCTTTGTCTACCATAGAGGTTGAGTATGTTGCAGCCACAGAGGGTTGCAAGGAGGCTATATGGCTTGATCGGCTAGTGGGAGATTTGGGGATTCATACAGGTGTACCGACATTGCATAGTGATTCCATGAGTGCTATTCAGCTAGCATGGAATCCGGTCTTTCATGCAAAGACCAAACACATTGAGGTCAGGTACCATTTCATCAGGGAGGTACTTGAGGACAAGCGCATAGAGCTTGTCAAGGTTCATACAGATGATAACCCTGCAGATATGCTGACGAAGAGTCTACCTAGTCAGCGGTTTGAGTATTGTCGTGTATTGATGGGCATTGGATAGTATGCTCACTGGTTGTTCTCCCTTAAAGGCACATTGTCCTTTAAGTGGGAGGTTGTGGGGTTAAAGGTCATTGTGCCTTAACCCCCGTTATGTACAATACTCAAACACATATATAAATGAATGAAAAAGAAGATTAGGGCGGTTCTGCACCCACCAAACTTGTGTGGCTCTCTGTCTCTCTCTCTCCTTCTTCCGTTCTTGCTTCCGTTGAGAGCACTCTCAGAATAATCTTGGAATCATTGCAGAGCCTCATATTAGGTTGCTCCTTTGAATTCGGGTGTGTTGACAAGTGGCACTCATAGGATTGGTTGTGACTGGAGTCATCTGCACGTAGTGGCATCCATGGAACAGGTTTAGATTGAGCCTTCTTTAGTCCTCTTGCAGTTACTTGGCACCCATGCATGCCTAATTCTCACCTTCTTGTTTCTCTGGTTGCAGCAATTGTATGTTCACCATTTGGATTGATTACGATGCTCCCCGGGAGTTGATCCAAGTTTGGATGACAAATAGCAGCTCGAAGGAGTGTCCTGTGGATGCAATTTTAGTCACCTCTTACGATCTGTCAAGCATCTTCTAGAAATATATGTATGTTGGATTTTCAGCCTCAACGAGTGCATCGTATGAAGGGTATGCTCTCTACTCTTGGAATTTTCTTAGTCCGACTCCAGCACCATCTAAAGCTTCATTTCCATTGAATATGGCTCCAAGGCCAACAACTTATGAGACACCTTCAAAAAGGAACAATGGCCTCACTCTAGTGGGCTTGGGCCTGGGCTTGTTTTTCTCAGCTTGCATTGCGATGGCCTCAGTGCTTTGGTACTACAGGACGGTACCATCTAGTCATGAAAGAGATGACCATAACATGGATTTGTCGCTACAGCTATTGCGAGTTCCCAATCCTTGAGCCATAAGAACCTAATGGGTGAACAAAGGTATTACGCGTGACCTTAACAAATCCACAGTGGCCATGAAGACACTAAACGAGGGTTCGGGAAAGAAAGCAGCATTGCCTTCCGAGATAAGAATCATCAGTAGCATTTGACATCACGACCTTCTACAGTTACGAGGATGGTGCCATGAGAAAGAGAGAGCGCTCTTGACCAATATACGATTACTTGGCCAGTGGTGGCAGCCTAGACAAGCATCTCTTCTGTAAAAATTCAGAAGAAACTCTGACAAGCGAGACCAGATTGAACAACCTCTTTGGGGTAGCTGCTTTGGAGTATTTGAATGAAGGATTGGGAGAATTCGTATTGCACAGAGATGTGAAGGCAGCCACTGTTCTGCTAAATGTCGAGTTTGAACCTGTTTTGGGTGATTTGGGTTTGCACGATTGATAGGCCAACTCATCCTAAGATGAGCGAAGTGCACCAAGCATTGAAGGAGGTAAGGATCTCATCTTGCCTGCCTCTCGGCCAGATTTCCATTACTCCATTCCCCCAAGATCACGATACTTTCCCAGCATCCTCTCCCACAATTCACGCCCTCCTCTATTCTTCAGTCTACCACTTCTCTACGTCGTTCTCTTTCTCAGCATCCTCTCCTACAATTCAGCCCTCCTATACTTCTTCAACTTTTGCCAGATCTCTCTTGGTCGCTCTCTGCCTACTTTGTAGTATGGCTATCTTAACATTATAGCATAGCTTCAAGCTACTCCTAACCGTGGTATAACTTGAACATTATAGTGTATCTTCAAGCCTATTCCTCACAATGGATTAATTCTAAGAGAAATCTAACATCGAAGAAATGGAGAAGTCAAGCAAGGTCGGCGACATCATTGATACCAGCCTTGAGGACTCCTGACTTGGGGGCCGTTAGCCCCCAAGAGATCAATAGACCCCACAGTTGAGGGCCTAAGGGTTCTTCAAAGGTCTTATTCTGGATGGTCAACCTCTATATCATCTACAATCAGCTCGCTTGTATGATCTCCATATGACTTATAGTGAGCTTATAGTCAGCTCATCAACTATATGACTTCTAAAACATCCATGGTCATTTTGATTGATCTACATTTGTTGTCAGTCTAATTGATTTACATGGCACATTAGATACTAGCCACTCACGTTGTCTTAAGTTATCTACAACCATCAGTGCTCACAATCCTCTGTCTAGCATCTATCCAGACCATCATCTAAGCTATCTCTTAAGAGCGCACAGGTGGATAGCTCAATAACCATCAATTGTATCAATAATTTTCATATCTCAAAATTTGTTATTCTCTTTATTATTTTGTGTACTTACATTTTGTTATTACCTTCCATAGTGTACCATTATCTTTCATGGTATTGGAGCTCAGGTGCTCTAAGTAGCAATGTTTGGTGCAAGTTTAATGAGCTTTTGTAGCAATTCAAGACATTTGGAGTGATGACTATGGATAGTCAAGTAACCCCAAGACATTTGGTGCTAGTTCGATGGTATTTCTATAACAGTTGAAGACATTTGGATTGATGACTACGGACAATCAAGTAGCCCCAAGATCCCCAATGACCCAAGTGTAAATCATGCAAGGTCATCGACCTACCTTCACCAAAGGCAAGCTTGATGGGACCAATTACAAACTTTGAATGTGCAAGGCCAGTGCCATTTTGGATGCATACGAGCTCTCTGATATTGTTCTAGGATTGGATCCAAAACTAGTCACAACACCAAACCCAAGCCACCCCAACAACATGATCACTCCTGGTGTAACTCTTCAATGTACTAGGACACATAGAAACATAGATGCACTATAAATTATTGTTACTAGTAGAAGTAAGTCTATGTTGACATTTATTTAGCATATCTCCAAAGCCAGTGAGGCTTGGAACTAGTTGAAAGGTTAGTATAAGATGCAGAATCAGAGCAAGTAGAGAAGTTCTTATAAGGAGAAGTAGCCACGAGACTTTCATCACATGGATCAATAATATTTGTGATCAATGTTCAACAGGAGTGGGGATAGCAAAGAGTTGTGCTAGTCTCTATGACACCCTCGACTGGATTAACCTTGTGGTGCCTGCAACCAATGCATGTGCAGCTCTAGTTTTATGCACAGCTCCTAGTACGTCTAGTGATGCAGTGTTCTGTGGGGATTGATCCCTCGCAAGTAATGGCACTAGAGACTGAAGTTCTTCAACTACGAAGTGAGAATGAGGCACTGCGAGGTCAGAATGTGAGGATGAAACGACTACAGGAGTATGTTGTAGTCTTAGAAGCACAAGTGCAAGTAGTTGAAGGTCACTTAAAGGCCACACAATGGTTGCATGCAGAATACATTACGGGTATTCATGATGAGCTGTTGCGACATACTACTACCGATGCGCTATCTAAATATTTGCAAGCTTTCCCTAGCCCAGTGAGCGTTAACATGGAGCAAAATGATTTGCTCCTTGAGGCTTTGCAAGGACACGTGCGAGCAAAGTGGGATAGATAGATCATATGCTAGTGCGAGACAATGGCTATGCCGATGTGTTGCACAGTTGTTCTGCACCAACACCGACCAGATGTGGATGGTGATGTGGGTGCCAGTGTACGGTCAGCATTGCAAAGTGGCCCTTAGGTGCAGTTAGTCTCTTGTCCGATGGGTTTGAGTGCTTCTATAGATGGGAGCGATAATGCGGACAAGGAAAAGGGGATGGTTGCAGAGTCAGTACCTATTGAGGAAGATTGGGATGCAAAGTCCAAAGAATTGGCTCAAGACATTGTGGAAGTTGCTGCTCATTCAGGTAAGAAATTATAGGTTTTGAAGTAGCAAAGGCATTCCCTATGACCACTCCTTCAGCATGTCCCTGCCTCCTCGCCCTCTTTGGTGGAAAGTGTAAGAAAATAATAGAACGTCTGTATGGAGAATCAAAAATTTGATTACTGTAGAACTGATACAATAGATGGTGCTGCCTCCCAACCGTGCACTCCTGTGAAAGAAGCTTCGATGGCATGCCGGAAATAGTAGAAGATGGAGGCTAGATGCTACGGAATCAGGATTGCTGTAGCCAGTGATGAAATGGGCTTCACAGGCTTGCTCTTATATAGCCACCAGTCGTAGTCGGTTAGGCTCAATTGGGTGACCGACCCAGTCCACCCAAAATGGTTGATTGGGGGTCGGCGAAATAGGCCACCGACCATACGATAGAACTGGTGCACAAAACAGAGCAACTAACCTACGGGCTCCGTTCGGCCGACAGCCATCTGGGATCATTTGAGGCTCCAAACGGGCCCCGCAACCCAAGAGTGGGCTACCCCAGGAAATGCTTTGTCTACCCTCAATGCGGTCAGTTAAGGGATGCCTTCCCACACTTGCATGTAGCCTAGTTGGCAGTGTGCCAACTCTATCTGAAGCCGTCCAGCCATCAGGCCATACATGGCCCCCATCTGGTGTCCAAACCAGGACCTATCGGATAACCGAGCTACTCAAATTCCTTCTCCTCATATGGGGGGCTTAGAAGTAGAGTTAGCTGGTTCCCACATAGTTACACGAGAGTGGAGCATTGATATCTAACACCCCCCCTCAATGTCCACCTGAAAGTGAACTTACGTTTTCGGCCCCAATGCCAACTCAATGAAGATGCCTCTCCAACAAGTCTCTTCCAAGAGCCTTCATGATAATGTCCGCAGCATTCTCTGTAGTCGGACAGTACACCAAGTCGACCTCTCCATCCATGATCAGCTCGCGTACAAAGTGATATTGAATCTCAATGTGTTTTGTGCGAGCGTAGAACATCAGGTTCTTTGCAATCGCCATGCAACTCTGATTGTCACATGATAACTGCATAGGCTTGTTCTGCACTGCACCCATGTCCCCCAAAATCCTCCTCAACAACACTACCTCGCAAGAAGCAAAGCATGCAGATTTGTACTCGGCCTTGGTAGAAGAAAGAGCAACTGTGGGTTGCTTCTTACTGACCCATGACACAACTCTAGATCCAAGTGAGAAATAGTACCCTGTCACTGATCTCCTGCTGTTCACATCTCCTGCCCAATCCGAGTCACAGAATCTGGCCAAGATGTTGCCCTTGGTATAGGTGTTGCCATAATCAAGTGTGCCTTTGATGTATTTTAGCACCTGCATCCCTGCCCTCCAATGGTTCTCCCAGGGCTTACTGGAAAACCTACTTAGTACACCAGTCGCAAAACTGATGTCCGGCCGTGTGTTGCATAAGTAGATCAAGCTGCCACAAGTCTTCTATACTGTGCTTCATCCACTAGTGGTGATGAATCCTCGTTTGAGAGCTTCGCGTCAACCTCCGTAGGGGTACCAACTGTTTTGCACTCAACCATGCCAAATGCCTTTAGTATCTCTCCAGCATACTTCAGCTATGAAATGAAGATCTGTTTTGGCTCCTGCCACACTTCAATTCCCAAACAAAAATGCATCGGTCCAGGGTCTATCATTTCAAACTCTCTTCCTAGCAAATGCTTCATTTGTGAGATCTTCTCTTCATGGTTCCCTGTTATGACAAGGTCATCCACATAAAGGACCACGATCATACACCTGCCTCCTTCTCTGAAGATATACAAATTTGCATCAAATGGGCTCCTCCTGAACCTGTTTTGCAGAAAGGAGGTATCAATTCGCTATTTCCATGCTCATGGGGCGTGTTTCAGCCCGTAAAGTGCCTTCTTCAGTTTGCAGACTTTACCTTCTGAATCGGGGATCTCAAAACCTGGTGGTTGTTCCACGTATACCTCCTCCTTGAGATCTCCATTCAGAAAGGCGGATTTCACATCCATCTGAAACACGGGCCAAGTTTCTTGGGCAGCTAAGGCCAAAATACTACGAATTGTGGTTAGTCAAGCTGTGGGAGCAAAAGTATCTCAATAATCAAAACCATGTACCTGTGCAAATCCTTTTGCCACGAGTTGAGCATTGTACTTATCCAATGTGCCGTCGGACTTGTACTTGGTCTTGTACACCCACTCGGTTCCGATTACCTTGCATTTTGGTGGTCGATCCACAAGGTCCCAAGTGTTGTTCTTCATTATGGAGCCATACTCCAACTGCATAGCCTCCATCCACCTATCATCACCCTGTGCCTCTTCAAGACACTTGGGTTCATCAGCACAGATTACTTCTGTCATCAAAGCATAGTTGACCAAGTGTTCCTGCGCCCTTCTTTGCTCCTCCAATCTCTTGGACCGATGGTGTTCGAATGGTTCCTCCTCAATGGCTAGAGGTTCTCTGCCATCCAAAAGCTGCTTTACCCACTTCGGGAATGGCCATTACCATTGTGGTTCTGCAAGCTCTTCTTCATCTTCTTTGTCTTGAATCCTCCCAAGCACCGTTGGGGGAGTTCGGTCTGCTATTGGTGGCAGTATTGGATGGATATCCTAGTCCTGGTTGTCTGGGAAGGAAGCATCCTCCTCCAATTGATGCGGCTATTCTTAGAAGACCACATCGCGACTTACAATTACCTTCTTGGTAACAGGGTTATAGAGACGGTAACCCTTTGCCTCTTCACTGTAGCCCAAGAAAATACACTTTCGGCTCTTCGGTTCCCATTTTGTCCTGGTAGCATCAGGGACATGCACAAAACAGTCACATCCAAAAACTCTGAAATGTGCAGCTGAAGATTTCTTACCAGAAAAGGCTTGCAGTGGAGTCATCCCGTTCACAGCCTTCCTATAGCTACGATTGAGAATGTAAACTGCAGTGTTACATGCTTCAGCCCAGAAAGTCTATGGCAAATCTTTCCCTTTCATCATACTTTGGCTTATTTTGTAGATGACACGCATCTTGCGTTCTGTAACTCCATTTTGCTGTAATGTATGTGGTGGGGGTTTCTGCCTTTTGATTCCGTGACTTTTGTAGTAACTTTTGAATTCAGTCGATGTGAACTCTCCACCTCTATCTGATCTCAGCTTCTTCACCTTCCTCCCCGATTCTTTCTCGACCATTACATGCCATTCCTTGAGCCTACTGAAAGCCTTGTCTTTCGTCTTCAGGAAGTATATCCATATCCTTCTACTGTAGTCGTCGATCAGCATCATGAAGTAGAAGGAACCACCCAAAGATTTTGTCTCCATCTTTCCGCATAGGTCCGTGTGAATAAGCTCTAGAGGAGCCTTCTCCCTGCTAGCCACTTTAGGAAAGGGCTACCGATACTGCTTGCCCATCATGCAAGCTTCACATACATCGGGCAGATCTGAAATTTCTAGTAAGTCTGCAATCATTCCACTTTTATGCATCTCCTTCAAAGAACTGAGGTTTAGATGACCAAACCTCTCATGCCACAGCTTAGTGTTCTTTACATCCGCTCGAGCACTGAAAGTTGAGAGTTTTTAAATGTTGTTACACCGTGTACCTTTACCAATGACCTTTCCTTGAAGATCCAGGATCTGTGTACCATTCTTATCGAATTGAACTTTGAGGTCCCGATCCATGATCGCAGAAATGGACAACAAGTTTCTCTTGATATCTTGCACATAAAGAACATCGGACAACTATTTTACAACTCCATCTGACTTGAGAGCAATCGTACCTTTTCCTTTTGCTAGACATTTTGCATCATTGCCGACTGCTACCATGATGTCATTCCCTATCGGCTATAGAGAGGTATACCAATCCTTCCGACTGGTCATGTGGTGCGATGCACCACTGTCAATGATCCACGGTTCATCTGCAGGTACATGAACTACCTCCATGAAAATCTCCTCAATTGCGACAAACAGCTCTATTGGTACTGCCTACGCGCTATTGCTGGACTCTTTCTTTACTCCGTTCTTCTCATCTACAATCTTCTTGTGACACTCATTCTGCTTGTGCCCTGCCTTGTTGCAATAGAAGCACTTGATCTTCTTCTTTCTCTTTTTATCATTAGAAGAAGATGGGTTACCAGAGTCCTTACCCTCACCTTTCTTTGATCCGGTCTAGAAAGCATCTCCTCCTCCAGAAGCATCGCACTGAAATCCTCAAAGTTGAGGGGCCGATTTCTATTCTGTGTATTCAACGCCGTAACAAGACCATCGTACTTTAGTGGGAGAATCCGTATGCACCTTCGTGCTAGATTCCCGCTGGTGATGGTGATTCCAATCGCAGTCATCTGATCGCACAGATTCTTCACCCTAGTGATGAACTTCTCTATCGCTTCAGACTCAGACAATTTTTCGTTCGCGACTTGAGTCTCCAGATTCTAAATCGGCATCTGATTCATGGTATCGTACTAATATTTTAAGGCCGTCCATGCCTCCTCCGCTGTGGTGACATGTTGAATTAATGCCATGATAGAATCACTAGCACTACAGACAATAGAACACAACGCATCTGCATTTCTTCTTGTCCACGCGAGAATATCATCCGCAGTTGGTACTATCTGTTATCCTACATTGGCTGGATCTCCAGCCTCACGTCCACCCCAGTAGCAGTGTCCCAAAGCTCATATGCACTTAGGATAGTCTTCATCTTGAACTTCCAGAGAGGATAGTTAGAGCCGTCCAACTTTCTGCTTTCGCTGAATGGTGGGATTCGCAATCTTGCAGGTTGGGCCATCTCTCACAATTTGCTCACAAACAGAAACACACTACCAAATCTTCTTGCTAGAGTCCAGGCTCTGATACCATGTAAGAAAATAATACAACATCTGTGCTCAATAAATAACAGGATCTCATACGCAAGAGAGAAAACAAGATAGTATGGAGAATCAAAAATTTGATTACTATAGAACTGATACAATAGATGGCGCTACCTCCCAACCGTGTGCTCCTGCGAAAGAAGCTTCGATGGCATGCCGAAAACAGTAGAAGGCAGAGGCTGGATGATAAGGAATCAGGAATGCTGTAGCCAGTGATGAAATGGGCTTCACGGGCTTGCTCTTATATAGACACTAGTCAAAGTCGGTTAGGCTCAATTGGGTGACCGACCCAGTCCGCCCAAAACGGTCGACTCGGGGTCAGTCCTGAAATAGGCCACCAACCATACGATAGAACTGGTGCACAAAACAGAGCCATTCGGGATCATCTAAGGCTCCAAATGGGCCCCGCAACCTGAGAGTGGGCTAGCCCGAGAAATGCTCCGTTTACCCTCAATGCGGTCAGTCAAGGGATGCCTTCCTACACTTGCATGTAGCCTAGTTAGCGGTGTCCCAACTCTATCTAAAGCCGTCCAGCCATTAGGCCATACATGGCCCCCATCTGGTGTCCAAACCAGGACCGACCGGATAACCAAGCTACTCAAATGCCCTCTTCTCATATGGGGGGCTTACAAGTAAAGTTAGCTGGTTCCCGCGTAGTTACACGAGAGTGGAGCATTGATATCTAACAAAAAGAAGTAGATCAATTTTTGCAAAAGTTTTACAATAATCATACTCGTTTTCCTAGTCTACCTGATCCTCCTTCTTATGAGCCGATTGTCATAGAGTGCCCATCTACACAAGAGGAGCGCTTGGAGCAACAACTACTGCCATGGGGTGCATGGATTGAAGAGGTACTTCCTCTTGAGCAGTGGCCTGAGCATCAACCAGTGGATTGGTCTAAGCCACATCCATTAGATGGCTGATGGATATGGAAAAAGACCGGCCGTTGAAGGTGTGGTTGCACAAGAGACAACTAGAGACTACTGATGCAAGATCGAGTGAAGCTGAGCCTGTAAAGCAATTGAGACCGGAGTTGAGTGAACGAAGTGATGTAGGACCGAGCAAATTCGGAGTTCTTGGTGCACACTTGCACTCTGGTTTGAGTTCGAATGATAAGAGTCTGGAGCGGTGGCTTTTGGGTAGCCTTGCAGTTCAAAGAGCATTCAGAGCAAGTTCGAAGAGAATTTGGAGCATTGTGTCCTATTGCACAAGCATGTGGCAACAAACCAATTCTTACTTATTCAGTGAAGACAAATTCAAAAAGAGATGCTTGTTGTCAGGCATTGTTAGTGATTTAGTTGTAATCTTCCTAAGTTGCGCCTGGTTCTCTGTTGACGCTTTGCCCAAAATGATTGTTGCACAAAGTACACAAGCACATTTTGATTTCTATAATAGGGGATGGGTAACTATTGTGGATTCTCACAGTCTGAATGAAGTGATGTAGGACCGAGCAAATTCGGAGTTCTTGGTGCACACTTGCACTCTGGTTTGAGTTCGAATGATAAGAGTCTGGAGCGGTGGCTTTTGGGTAGCCTTGCAGTTCAAAGAGCATTCAGAGCAAGTTCGAAGAGAATTTGGAGCATTGTGTCCTATTGCACAAGCATGTGGCAACAAACCAATTCTTACTTATTCAGTGAAGACAAATTCGAAAAGAGATGCTTGTTGTCAGGCATTGTTAGTGATTTAGTTGTAATCTTCCTAAGTTGCGCCTGGTTCTCTGTTGACGCTTTGCCCAAAATGATTGTTGCACAAAGTACACAAGCACATTTTGATTTCTATAATAGGGGATGGGTAACTATTGTGGATTCTCACAGTCCACCGTGAGTGCCATGTGTTATTACATAACCATGCGGGTTAGCAATGTTGAGATATCGAGCTCCACTCGTGATATGCCAGGGTGACTGTTGTGCATTTATGTCACTGACTTGTTAGCTACAGATGCGGTTGGTACACTGCCCATGAATAATAGCTAGATGACAACTATCATTATGTACTCTAGTTAGCTGAGTTTGGTTTGAGACCCACAAATAGGGTTCACCTATTATTTTGTACTTAGAGTTCTTAACTAAGAAGAGGAAAACTATTTTCAGCCTCCACCTTTGTGTATATTCCCCCATTGTGTATGTGAGAAAGCTGCAAGTGAGACTCCTTTCTTCTCTCCCACTCTCTTCACATGGTATAAGTGTTGCTTTCTTTTTTTTTTGAGTCTAGGAGCAAATATGTGCAGGTAGCACGGTCGAAAAGTGCAAGAGTGCACTGATTGGGACGCCCTTCGTGGTGTGGCAAGAGGGCACTATATGCTACAGATGCAAGCAACACCCTCAGTGAAATTATTTTTCTGATTTGAGGCAATTTCAGGGCCCGTTTTGGTGGCAGAAGTTTTCCACAGGCACTCAAGAAAGTGCCCTATTTTTTTTGTGCGACCACTGTTCTGCAGGTCGGTGAAAAGTTATCGCAAAAATTACATTGTATGCCTATGCACAGAGATATTGGGAGTGATAGAATCATTCTTATTGCCTGTTGATGCATAATCATTAGTAGCAAGTGACTGTGTGGTCAAATACCACTCTCGTCAGTTCTGTAGGATTGCCCTTGTGAGGCAAAAGTTTTGTTTTTTTGCAGTGACAGAATATTTTGTAGTGTTCTGCAATGGCGTCTGATGCTTTTTCATAGATTGTCACTGAAAAGCTTGACAAGAACAACTTCCAAGCATGGAAGTTTAGAATGACAAATTTCCTTAAGGGAAAAGGCTATTGGGAGTTCATTACTGGAGCTGAACAAGAACCAGTTATTCCTAATGTTCCCAATCAACAGGAGTTGTAGGCATTTAAAGGCTGGCATGAGAGAGTCAAAAAAGTTATATACTGGCTGTCTATCAATATTTCAGATTCTATGATTGTGCATATTTAGGATGTAAGCACGCCGAAGGAGGCATGGGATACTTTGACAAAAATGTATAGCACAAATACCCAAGCCAGGAAAATGCAGCTCAAGGAAGAGTTCCATAATGTGCAAAGAGAAAATATGAGCATCAATGACGACCACATGAAGGTGAAGAAGATTGCACATGCACTTGCTTCTATTGGGTCGCCAGTGGAAGATGATGATTTAGTTTCTGTGACCTTTAATGGTCTAGGAAAGGATTATACACAATTTCGAACATACATTGCCATCCGTGAGAATTTTCCTGATTTTAAGGTGTTGATTGCTCTTCTAATTTCTGAAGAGCAAAGAAATGATGGTGCATCTTCTTCAGGAGGAACTTCAAAAGAAGATGTCTTCTACTCAAATGCTGGAAGAGGTAGAGGCAGAGGTAGAGTAGGCCAATTTGAAGGCCATGGCAGAAATCAGAATATGCAGCAAATTCAAGAGAACCAGTCCTATGGAGAAGGACGTGGTAGCTTTAGAGGCAGGGGGAGCCAAAGAGGTCGTGGTGGATGGCAGAGAGGCCAAAATGCAAACAACAATGTTAAATGCTACTATTGTGGTAAAATGGGTCATATGGTTAAAGACTGCTATAAAAAGCAGAATGACATCATGACTAGAAATTTGCAGCAAGGTAATTATGCATCTTCTAGTAGATAGGGTGATGACAGAAATGAGCATCTGTTTATGGTGTAGTACATGACCAATTCTATGACAAGTACAGAAGAAAGCAATGATGTGTGGTATGTTGACTCAGTGCATCAAACCACATGACAGGTCATGCAGAATGGATGCACGATGCAAGGAAAATTGGAAGGACCAGGATTTGTGGAGACTAGTGATGATATTGCACATCCTATTGTGTAGATTGGTAAAATTCCTTTGTCTATGTAGGATGGAAAAAAGAAATACCTGTCTAATTTATTTCATGTCCCAAATCTCACCAAGAACCTAGTTTCTACTGTGAAATGGTTGAGCAGGGCTTGCAAGTCATATTTAATCCTCATGGATGCTTTGTTGAGGATATAAAAAATAAAGGTCACTTGATAGCAAAAGGGAAGAAGAAGGGTAGGATGTTTATGTTGGATGCGGACATGCCTAAATTGAGTGCAGCAATGCTTGCACATGGGACCAGTGTAGTTACAGATATTGTCATCTGGCATAAACGCATTGGTCATGTTAATATACAGTGACTTAAATTAATGTAGGCCCAAAATATTATTGCAGGATTGCCTAAGTTCAAGGTTACAGAAATGCATAAGCTATGTGAAGCCTGTCAATTTGGAAAACAGGCAAGGAAACCATTTCCTAGACATATTCAAGAGAGTAAGAGGCCATTGGAATTAATCCACTCTGATATGTGGACTACTAAAGCTACATCTATTGGAGGCTATCATTATTTTGTCACTTTTATTAATGACTACAACAGAAAAGTTTGGGTGTATTTTATGAAAAAGAAAAGTGAAGTGTTTAGGCATTTCAAAGCTTTTAAAGCTATGGTTGAAAAAGAAACAGGCCTGCAAATAAAATGTCTAAGGTTAGATGGAGGGGGACAGTACCTCTCAAATGAGTTTGCAAGTTTCCTACAGGAGCATGGCATAAAGTAGCAATATTCATGCAGTCATACCCCACAGCAAAATGGACTTGCAAAAAGGAAAAACAAGCATATTGGAGAGGTATCTCGTGCCATGCTCAATGAAAAAGACCTTCTAGATTATTATTGGGCTGAAGCAGTTGCTACAGTAGTCTAAATAATGAACAAGACTCCCACTCCAACAATACATGGCATGATGCCAGAGGAGAGGTATACTGGTAGGAAACCAGATATTTCTCATTTGAAAGTTTTTGGTTGCATTGCCTATGTTCATATGCCAGATGAGTTGAGATCCAAGTTGAATCCAAAAGCTGAGAAGTGCATCTTTATTGGTTATTCTCTACATTAGAAAGGGTATAGATGCTATAACCCTTCTACTCATAAGTTTACAGTGAGCAAAGATGTTATTTTTTATGAGATGAGCAGCTGGTATAAACTAGCAAATGTGATTGATGATGTAGATGCACAAAATTGTAATGCTGCACAGAATTCACAGCAGCAATTACAAAATATTAGTGGACCTATAGTGCCCTCTAGCAGTGGTTTACATACTTCAGCATGGATAGGTAGATTGAGATCAGGAGGATATCCTCAAAGCAATGCAGATAGTGGTATGCAAGTATCACAAAAAGGAAAAGAGAAAGTAGCTCAGCCCATGATTGACGTGAATGCAAGTCACTCTTATGTGGATTGTTAGACCTAGAGTAAGGAAGACAAGGGATGTTTTGAGAGCACCTGGTAGTGAGCCTATTTTGCATAGGTCTACTAGAGCTAGGTATCCTATGGATAGGCTTAAATATGATGGATTTACAGCCATTCACTATGCCTATATCGTCAAAGTGATACATGAACCAAAACCCACTTCTTTTGAGCAAGCCATGGGAAAAGAAAAATGGGAGAAAGCCATGGATGAAGAAATGGATGCCTTGGAAGCAAATGCTACATGGAAATTGGTGCCTTTGCCTAAAGACAAGAATGCAATTGGATGCAAGTGGGTTTATAAGGTGAAGCACAATGTAGAGGATCAGGTAGCTGACATATTCACGAAGGCATTAAGTGTAGAGAAGCTGCACAAGTTCAGAGACCTACTTAGTGTGCAAGAATTGGGATTGAGCTCGAGGGGGAGTGTTGAGATATTGAGCTCCACTCATGATAGGCCAAGGTGACTGTTGTGCATTTATGTCACCGACTTGTTAGCTGTAGATGCAGTTGGTACACCACCCATGAATAATAGCTGGATGACAGGTATCTTTATGTACTCAAGTTAGTGGCTCAGTTACTATGCCACCTTAGTTAGCTAAGTTTGGTTTGAGACCCACATATAGTATTCACCTATTCTTTTGTACTTAGAGTTCCTTTAGCTTTCAGAACTAAGAAGAGAAAAACTGTTTTCAGCCTCCATTCTGTATGTGAGAAGACTGCAAGTGAGACTCCTTCCTTCTCTCCCACTCTCTTCACAAGCAACACTATGCGGGTTAGCAACAGTGACTGCGAGGGGTGTGTGCCGGTAGGTTAGTTGCAACGGTTGATGATTAGGTTCTCAAATCTCTCTCAAATGGTTCTTGATCATTATCTTGTATGCTTGCTATTACTAGCATTCTGATTCCATTCATTCTTGATATATGAGAGATATGCAATACGCAGTGTTGTACAACAAAGGTCTAGCTCCAAAGACGAAAGATGAAGGCAAAAGGAAAGAGAGCAAAGACGATAGTGAAAGGAAAAGGGAAAAGTTTAAGGAAAAAGGTGAAGCATGGGACACCAATGATGAAGGCAAAAGTGACAAGTAAAGTGAAGAACCCAAAGCACCAAAAAATGAAGCATTTAGGCCAAGAAAGGTAGCCCCCAAGGCAGTGTGCAAGTGCAACTGTGCAAGTGCAACAGACCAATTGACAAGCACCACAAAGCACTACAATTGAGACCTGTCGACATGGTGAAAGGGTAGGGATGTCAAAATAAGGATTATCAATGAAATCCAAGTAGTTACACACGTGCATGAGGGAATGCAGAAAGATTTCAAGGCCAAAAGGCTATAAAAGGGGATGCCCTTATTGGAGACTCATGAAATCTAGACATTAAACTAGATGGAGACTGATGTAAAGAACATAACTTCAACCTTGCATGTGTGTAGTTAGGAGAGTCGAAGGTGCAAAAATTCCACTTTCTTCGATTCCTAGCCTTGTGTTATAAAAGCTTCAATCCCTATGAAGGAACTATGCTAGAAGGATTTTGCACATCAACCATTGTACTTAATGCAAAATGTGTTTCATTGCAAGTAGAATGGGAAGCAACCGCCAAATCGAGTGTTGGAAAGCCATCTCTCTCTCTCTCTCTCTCTCTCTCTCTCTCTCTCTCTCTCTCTCTCTCTCTCTCTCTCTCTCTCTTCTCTCTCTTTCCTACTCTCCTACCTCCAAAGAGAGCAAAGGGGAACATGGACCCAACACAAGTGCAGACAAGGATAGTCAGCCTACAGGAGCTATGAGATTTTCATGATGCGACCTCCAACACAACATGATACCTAGAAGCGCCAATGAAGCATATCCTAATATCCAAAGTTGAAGGAAGTTTGATCGTAGGAACATGATTTTGTGAGAATAGGGTCATGAACAAGAGTGCACCAAAGAGGATCGAGAGGACATGGACAAAGTCAAAGGGGGGGGGGGGATGTTAAAGACAAAGAAAGGTTGCATTAATGTCAATGACAAAGCCTAAAGACCGAGAGAAAAGATAAGGACAAAGATGAAGATAGATGAACAAACTATCTAGAATAGGGCTAAGAAGGAATGTCAAAGCTCCAAATCTAAAATGGAAAGATGAAGGCTAAAGGAAAGAGAATTAGGCAATAGTGAAAGAAGAAGGGAAAGGCAAATGTGAAACATGAAGCATGAGACACTAGTGATGAAGACAAAAGTGACAAGCAAAGGCAAAGGTCCTGAGCACCAATAAACAAAGTAGCAAGGCTAAGAAAGTGAGTATCCCAAGGTGGTGACGAACTGATGAGTGCGGTGTGATAGACTGATAAGCACTACAATCAAGACCTATTGACATGATGATGGGGCAAGGATGTTAGGATAAGTATGGCTAAGGAAATCCAGGAAATCGCACAATTGGATGAGAATATCCAAGTGGATGTCATGGCTAAAAGGCTATAAAAGGAATACCCTTGGGGGGCGACTTATTAGAGGGTGGCACAAAATATAGAAAGTAAGCTAGCTGATGTACAGATTGTAGCTTTGGCCCTACATGTGTGTAGTTGGATGAGTCAAAGGTGCAAATCTTCTAGGCACACAGAGGCCTAGCCCCAAGTTATACAAGCTTTGATCCCCAATGAGGAAAATAATAGTCGAAGGATTTTGCAAAGCAACCAATGTGTTTAACACAGAAATGTAATTTGTTGCAAGAATAATAAGAAGTGACTACCAACTAAATGTTGTAAAGCCTTCTCTCTCTCTCTCTCTCTCTCTATCTATCTATCTATAGCTATCTACCAATCTATCAATCTATCGATATATCTCCTTGCTACTCTCCTACCTTAGCAAAGGTGACACCCGCCCACAAATTAAAAAGAAGGAAAACAATTTGGGATGATTTTACTAGTTAACATGTGGTCATCCTATTGAGGAACGGCAAGTGGATGCGTGGGAGAGTCCTTGAGAGAGCATGTAGAGAATATGCAAAGATTTGGAGATTAGGCTAGATAGAAGGGATGGTGAAGGTAGGTATGGTGCACAAATGCCCATAGAAGGGGATACACAAGGTGACATCAACAATTGGATACAGACGTCGGCTACAATAGATAATTGTAAAACAACACATCTAATGTTGCCAGATGTGGATGCCCAAATGATAAAACTAGAAGCACCAATCTCGGATGATGAATCAGCAGTAATGGAAATGCTAGTCTTCATGACAGGTGTCAAATCATGGGACATTGACCCTGAAGAGTCCATAATAGAAGGCTACGGTGCCGACATAGAGTGAGATTTGGAAACAGAAGCTGATAATGCATCCTTGGAAGGCCAAGTATTCGACAATGACTTAGCAATCCTACAAGTACTCATGGCCATTGAATTCCCCAAGATCGACCCTCCATCACAATCGAAAAGCAACCAGTCCAGGAAAAAGGAGGGTGTATAGTGCCACAAGGCCAAGATAGAGCATTTCAATGAATTTGAAAGAATGCAGACAAGAGTGGTAGAATTTTACTTGACTAAGCCCACAAAAGCACCTGAGTCAGTTGTTAACCATGTGGCAACAAGGGCCAAAAGTGTAGTCTAGCTTAACAACTA
>NW_028239893.1:0-39392 GCF_047967505.1 Dipteris shenzhenensis | reverse complement strand
TCGAAGGAGACGAGTTCTCCACCATGTACTCTACTCTGAACCTTGGATCCTCCTTCTAACCCTGGACCCCTTCTAAACCCTTGGAACTCTTTCTGAACCCTGGAACTCTTTTGAACCCTGGAACCTCCTTTTGAACCCTGGGACCTCCTTCTGAACCCTGGAACTCCTCCTAAACCCTGGAACCTCTTTCTGAACCCTTAAACTCCTCCTAAACCCTACAACCCCCAATGAAGTCGAAAGCCTTCATTACCTCAACAAAGATGGTTTACGTGCCTTTTACACATGCTTGCACTTTGTTTGCTTACCACACTTAAGCCTACGTCTCTCACCGGAACACGACTCGAGGTCCTAAGCTAGACATATACTACAACCGACAATCCCAATATATCTTTAGGTGACAAAAAGCCTCGGAACCCTGCAACATAGAAGAACCCAACTCTTCCTACGAAAGCAGTAGGAAAGAGCAAACATTAACCATATGACCAATTTTACCACAATAGTAGCATTCAACATTGTTGTTTGCATTTTGGCCTCTCTGCCATCTGCCACGACCTCTTTGGCTCCCCATGCCTCTAAAGTTACCACGTCCTCCTCCATAGGACTGGTTTTCTTGAATTTGCTACATATTCTGATTTCTGCCACGGCCTCCAAATCGGCCTGCTCTACCTCTGCCTCTACCTCTTCCAGCATTTAAGTAGAAGATAGCTTATTTTGAAGTTCCTCCTGAAGAAGATGCACCACCATTTCTCACAGCAAATAATTTAATGTTGCACTAGTCAAGTACATTGTTTACTATCTTTAAAGTTGCAAAAGGAATGAAATTAGCACTATACATGCATGTCTCTACACATCGGGGTCGATCTTTTCACCATTTAACGTAAACTTGAAGGACTCTGACATGCCATCCTCCATGACCAATAGGTGTTCTCGCATGTCCCTTAGAGTCCATTGCAATGTGATAGCAGTCAATTCTTGACATCTCTCTAATCAACATCAATAGACAAACTTACCCCTGTATTATCTTCATCAATAGAGTCAAGGGGAAGCCTCGACCATTTGTTTTCTTCCAATGTCTTCTTGCTTCCGTCACAAGAAAGCACCACATAAATACAACATTTGGCGTGATATACGGTATCTAATAAATCTAATAACCACATTGTCCTTACATGCGTGGCATTGAAATGCATCACCCTTTTTTTCACCTTATCTAGTTCCCCAATCTTTCCTAAGTAAATCTTCAAGAGAATTTTTATCTACATACTTGCAAGACCACACGTAGTTTTTCTTCTATGCATATGCATGTTATGAAAACAAGAAACAAAAATGTGTAGAGGCATAAACCAAGGCATCCTTGCCCATTTGTAGCGAAATGTGAACTTCATGGGCCATGCCCACATCCTTTGCAATCTTGGCCTTGCACGATTACAATGTCCTCAAGTCCACCATGCTACAATCCATGTCTTGAAGGTGTGGTGGTGCAATGGTTTGCAGACGGCCATAGCTTGATGTCGTCCTTTGAGTGATGTGTGTTGCATTATGCCAATACACATTCTTCTTTTACAAGGAGGCCGACTTCTTCCCAGCATGCATTTGCTCACCTAAATCCTCATGAATCATAGTGAAATTACCTATGAATGACTCAACTTGTTCCCACTCCTCAAAGTCCAAAGGGAATACATCTGCCATGAATAAGAGCTCTTATAAAGCCAACACAAAATTTCCAAATGGACTCCTTACACTTATAAGTGAAAAAGGTACATAGATAGAAATCCTTATAGTGTGATGGTATCCTTGATTGGTTGAATGATGGATGCAATCGCATGTCCTTTCCCATGTAGAAGTATTGCACCTTTGCAAGCCATCCTTTCTTCTCAAACTTGAATTTCAAGATGCAGCCCTTCCACTCATGCAAGATGTCAATGCTCTTGCTCTTGGAAAGCTTATGTGGACCTTTTGATAATCCTTTCATGTCATTCAAGATCTAGGTGCAAGGGATCCACTCATCCAATGCATTTTGGTATTGTGAAACACAGAAGAGGTCACAACATTGCATGTTCTTGTACTCCTAATCCTCACCATACTTGCAGAGCTCACAATAGTAAGAATGGGACTTCTACACATGATGATGCAGCTTGGGGAGAGAGCAACTCCAATAGAGAGAGAGAGAGAGAGAGAGAGAGAGAGAGAGAGAGAGAGAGAGAGAGAGAGAGAGAGAGAGAGAGAGAGAGAGAGAGAGAGAGAGAGACTTTTCAACCTCTTGAAGATACTATAACCATCATCTCATATCTTCTCCACGAGTCTATCTTGCATTGCTCCAGTCTCTCCAAATGCCACCTTCCTCGTACCTTGAGAATGGCTCTCAAAAGATTGCGATATTGTTATCAAACTAGCTGACAAAAATCTTGGTCTAGTAATCTTGAATAAGTGTTGGTATCTCCTCAAAGAGGGAGAAAGGCAATTGACAGATACATAACTATATGAACCAATTTGGGAGGTACCCTTGGAGGAGCTATTTTTTTGGTTGCAATAAGTTTGCTCAGAGTTCAAGATCCTTTTGTTAGATGAGGGCTAGATACATCCTTCAGAAGCCCAGTACAAGTTTTTAAGTTTGTGCCTCCCAAAGATCCACAAACCCACATTGGTGGGTAGACCAATTTGCTCTTACAATGGTTTTGTCTTTGAGCATGCTTCTATTTGGTTGCACCACAAACTTTTTCCGATTCTTCTTTGACATAAATAGCACCTCAAGGATTCTATCACTTTGCTGAAAGAAATATCTAAATTGCATCTATCAAAAGATGTCATTCTCTTTACCTTTGATGTGGAATCTCTATATCCTAGTATTCCAACTAATGAAGGTCTCACAGCCTTGTGGAAGATGACCAGGAATACCTTCAAGACATGGAGCTGAACCTCATCATGTCTCTTGTCACTTTGGTTTTAAAAAATCACTACTTGAAATTCGACAACAGATTCTGGCAACAGATAAGATGACATGGCATAGGTGATGTGGCAACTGACATGGCACATGCGACATGGCAGATGATGTGGCAAATGACATGGTAGTGAAGACATGGTAGGTGATGTGTCAGTGATGATGTGGTTGCCACTGTGGTAGATGAGGTGGTAGATAAGTCTGACATGGCAAGCGCGGGAGACTGCTGATGTGGCAAGTAGGGCTGATGTGGCAGATAAGGAGATAAGGCCACGCGTTAGGTTGTAGTGCACCAAAATCTTTTCCTTTGTCACATGGAGAACATGCAAGAAATTAAATAGACTCATTTAGAGCTATTATATTACAGGCGCTACATTGATGATGCATTCGGCTTATGGGTAAGGTCTTCTTCTGATCTAGACAAATACATTGAAGATTATGGAAAAGATTTTTAGGACCACATCAGAATTACCCCATGCCACTCTACAGCCTTTGTTGATATTCTAGACATTCACCTCTTCAAGGGGCCATATTTTTCTGTCACAAGAAAGCTCTCTTCTAGTTGCTATAGGAAAGAGTTGAACAAGTACCAATATCTTCCTTACTCTTCTTGGTATTTGAAGCACCAGAAAGAGTCCATCATCAGAGAACTTCACTGCCGTTATGTCATCATAGAAAGCACGTTTGAAGGCTACAAGAGGCTTTGAATCTTGTGTTACCAACTCCTCAGATCTCGTGGTTACCCAGATAAGGTTCTATGGAATTGCTTCAATAAAATCACCTACGAGATGAGATCAGCTCTACTCGAAGGATCTTCCAAAAAGTAGGCATCGGTGGGTAAAAGGACCCCTCAGGTTCTTAAGCTTGACTACTCAAAGTACACAAAAGCTTTAAACTTGGGGGTTTCCCTAAACCCTGAAATTCATTGGCTTTGCCAACAATGTCTTGAGCTACAGCATCTACCCTGACCAATCATTTGCCAGAGGAATCCACGAAATCTTCAATCTTTTTTTGTCAAATGGCGCCTTAAGGCACCTAGCTCTAGTTAGGCCGTGTGGGTCCCACCTTGTAAGACACCCTGTAGAGCATCCGCCTTAATGGTATATGAGACCTATCAGATTCGGGTTGTCATTTTGGGACTTTTGCACTCTTTTTTCACCATTTTTGAGCATTTTTAGGGTTATTTTTGGGCTAACGGACCCAGTCCCCGAAAATTCAAATTTTTTATTTTGTGGGATTTTGACACTTGGCAATTTCCCAAGAGTAATCCCATAGGCAGGCAATGCCCCAAGAGTAATCCCATAGGCAAAGAGGAGAAAAAGGGGTCTACCCCCACTATAAAAGGGCTGCTTCTCTCATTTGTATTCTCACATTTTGGTGTTCCACTGATGAGCTTGAGAATATCAAGCAAAACTAGTTTGGAACAAAGCACCTGTTTGTACTATAAAGAGGATTTCTCTGTTTGTGTCTTTTTGCTTTGCATTCTTTCACATATTCTTGCTTGTTAAGGATCTATTCGTCACTGGGTTCGAGTTCGCCTTAAAAAGGCTAGCTAATAGCACCAAGTGTCATTCACAATTGTCAAAAAGCACACCCTTTCGCACAATCTTGCATGTGATTTTTCACAAACACTCACCATCTCCACACTTATAGCTTATAGAAAGCGCACTGTACTTTGTGTTTCACACTTTTTTAAGTGCACACTGCACCATGCACGTATCGGCCCTTGGAGCACTACAGCTTCAAAAGATTTTTGTCCTTGATAGCAAAAGTGTGTGTGTGTGTGTGTGTGTGTGTGAGAGAGAGAGAGAGAGAGAATGGCTCTTGATGGGTCCCCTTTAGTGGTGACAAGGACCATATCGACATCCCATATCTGTCCAGTGGCATCCTGGATATTGTATAATGTATGTAGATATGGCCCTTGCTCCGAGGGCCATATCATCAATTGCATTTTCTAAAATTTTAATTGTATTTTTCTAGATGCATCTCCATGCAACCACCGCGCTAGGTTGTTGGAGCTATTTTAGTCCTAAACCAAGGAAATTATAGTCCTACTTTATTGATATTTGTTCCTTATTGCAATAAATCCTAAGTGAGGGAAAAAGTATTTTGAGCCATCGTGGTGACTGGAGGCCCGATGGTGCCATCCAGATAATCAACAACAATACATCGAGTAAAAATTGAGCAAAAAAGATAAAATCTACATCCAATAATAGGTTTTATAAAAAGTAACAACTTAAACTGAGTAAAAATTGAATAGAAAATCTTACAGTTATAAAAACTTAGCAACTGCTGAGAGCCTTAGAGGCCAAACGATTATAGATAGCGACCATAACAACTCATTGCATAAAAATTAACAATAGTGCATATTGAGAGCCTCAAATTGAACAAAAGAGATTACATTTGTTAAAACTCAACAATTGCTGAGAGCCTTAGAGACCAAAAGATTACATCTAGTGAGCCAAAATATCATTAAGAGACTTAGAGTGTAAGGGGAATCCATATAGCACAGCTAAAGGCCAAAGGTGATCATGCCATCCAAGGTGGTGACATGCACATGTGGGGGGAATTGACTAAGGGTTTGAAGGGTGTCCAAAAGAGCCAGCATTTCCAATCTTACTGAGTGCAATGTGATCACCTTATACGAGAAGGCAGATAACATTCAGATCACATTGCATCGAGGGGTGGTAGTAGTTACACTAGGCATGGTGAAGATAAGTGGGTGAGTGGTGGAGTGGATGAGCATGGAAGTAGATGAGTGATGAGAGTTGGAGGAGGGAGTATGGTAGAACAAGGGTAGAAGAGAGCTGGAGGAGGGTGTGTGGAGAAAAGTAGCAGAGTAAGGGCAAGATGAGAGCAATGCAAAAAAATGCCAAATGCCAACAATACTCAAATACATATATGAAGATTAGGGTGTTCTGCACCCACCAAAAACTTGTGTGGCTCTCTCTTCTAGCTCTCCCTCCCTCTCACCTTCTTCTATTCTGCTTCCGTTGTTGAGATCTCTCAACTGGTATCAGAGTGTGGGTGTTTAGCTGAGCCCAGGTGTGAGCCTGGAGCTCGAAGTCTTTTGCTACAGCTCTGTGAGAGGAAGGAGAAGCTCCATTGGGTGAATTTACTTACATCCTGGTGTGCAGAGACCTTGTAGAAACCTTTGGAAAGTTCTCTGAGTGGTTTTTTGCAAGCCAGGAGGTGGTTTTAGAGGCAAAAGACAATCTATTTTAAACCAGAGAGTCTTGTGGTGAATATATCTTTCTCTAGAAGCTGAATCTCACCCTAAGATCAAAAGCAAAGTTATAGAGGACTTTTAAGTACTTTATTTTTTATTTTTTCATCTCTGTCATTCGAGTTTTCAATGAAAAGTTATAGCTCCTACAAAAAGTGACAAAATTCAAGTTTCTTTGCGGGTTTCGTGTGTTGGATCTCCATATCTAGGTCGCCATTTGCAGTTCAGATACTCCCAGTGGATTCAAAGTGGTCCAAAACTTCAACCTGTGAAGCTGCTTTCAGTTCCATGAAGTTCTGAAGTTGTGGTGAAGCTTTGTCTACTCCAACGTCTTCAATTCGTCATTTCCTGTGTGAGTGGGATCTTAGGAGTTAACATCTGGGCCTCCATTTGCAGAGTTGTCTGTCCAATCTGCCTGAAACATCTGTCTACAAAGCTACTTGCCATTCTGTGAAGAGTCGAGGGAGTTTTGATTCTCTGTGTTTTTCTGTCGTCTCTTTGCAAGAAATTTCTCAAAGGTTCCAAGACCTTCTCATTGATTTCCTTGTGGCAGATAAGGCTACCCCTTATGTTTAATCTACCTAAGGTTTATTTTTGCAAGTAAATGCAAGCATTGAGTGGCTCTTACTCCATCCTCAGATGATACTTTGGAGTTCTAGAAGAAGAGAGATATTTATAGATTGTCTTGTTGAGTTTGATTATGTAGTGACACTCATGTTTTGAGGCATCCTAGGTTCTATTTTCACGAGCGGTCAGTACTGTGGGACTGCGATTTTTTGGATATACCTTATGCAGAACACTCTAGTTGCAATCTGAGCTATGTGCACTCATTCGTGGTTTGCATTGGGTTGCAGTGGATGCTTTATACGCTATTTGGATGCATTGCGATCCTTGTTGGATACGCTGATAGGCCTAGATCGCCTTGTGGGATGCTTTATTGATGGACGTTTAGCAAACAAATGCTAATTTATGTTGAGGGACAAGTTTGACATATTGCAGTGGATGCATAGGTTGTGCTCTTGGATGAGATTTTGTTGATGCATATGCTCATGGACAACATTTACGTGTGAGGCATTTTGGCACTTATTGGCATTGGGTGTGCCATTATTTTATTATTGGAGGTTGACATTTTCTTTTGGGCCATATTTGCTCATATGGATGCATAGTATATGCACATGAGTCAAATGCAATTTTTTGATGCTTTGAGACTTTGAGGTTTGGTGATATTACCTTCCATTTTGGCATGCACATTTGGGTGCACTTCGTATTTGGTGTGATTCTTTCTTGCAGGCACTAGAATTTGGGATTTTGTTTCATCTTCATCATCGCATCCTCTTCCATGTCTGAAAATGAGTTTTTCAGCATTAATAAGTTTGATGGGACAAACTTTTCTTTATGGAAAGAACAGATAAGGGATGTGCTTATTCAAAAGAAGCAGATTAAACCCTTGGCAAGGATTGGAGCTAAGCCTACAGATATGTTTGAGGATGATTGGAATGAGTTGGATGCATTAGAAAAGGCTACTACTAGACTTCATCTTGTAGAGTTTGTCTACTTCATAGTAGTAAATGAGAAGACTATGGAATATTTGTGGAATAAATTATGTACCACTTATGAGAAGGAGACTGCCTCTAATAAAGTTTACCTCATGAAGAGGTTTTTTGATGGCAACAAGCAAGATGCAGCCTTAAGTGTGCAAAGGTGCAGATCACAGTTCAGAGGGAAGTCCCAAGAAAGAGGGAAGTCTTGTAGCAAATCCAGGGCATGGAACATTGAGTGTTACCATTATGGCAAGAAGGGCCACATAAAAAAGGACTGCTGCAAGCTGAAAAGAGAGCAGAAGGATAAGAAAAAGAATGCAAATTGGGTGCAAATAGGAAGGAAGAGAGTCCAAGGGAGGATAGAGGAAAAGTGAAGATCAAGGAGATCAATGCAATCATTATCACTGATAATAGTAACAATGACATTCTCTTCATGTCTAGTCAACCTATAGACTTGCTTACCACTTCAAATGATGCATATTCCCAGGATTGGATTTTGGATTTTAGTGCTTCATTCCATGTTACTCCCCATAGGGAATGGTTCTCCACTTATGACAGTGGAAAGACAGGTTGTGTGCATCTTGGAAATAACTATGCATGTGACATAGTGGGAGCTAGGGATGATTTTTCATGTTAGTTTCAACATTGTATTAAAAAAAATTTAAACTTGTATAAAGTCCAATTCCAAAACTAGACTAAATACAAGTCCAAATTTTTTGATTATCATAGTCCCATGGTTTGCAATATTGGTTGAAACTTTACACACCACTTATATAGAGTAACCATTGGCAGTTTTTGTAACAAACTTTGAAAACCCAAATTTAGTCAAATTACTTAAGCTTACAAAAATACCTTCTATGATTAACCAAATAATTACACTTTGGTCGACACCACATAGTTTTGAACCAAAGTCCTAAGTATATTAAGATGACTTGTTCTCTTGGAGAGATGGTGTACATATACACCTTCTTAGTGGAAAAATACACCGTGTAAGTGTAGGCCTTTTTCAATTACCATTGGATGCTTACTTGTTTTGACCAACTTTATGATGAAGGGTGGGGCTTGTCCCCCTATATTGTCACTAGGGAATCCAATCGGAAGTAAAAAATACATTGTAGAGGAGAGAACGTTTTGTTATATGTGTGTGTGTGTGTGTGATTTGATATCTATTATAAAAATTTCCAAAAAACAACTCAAAAAATGCAAAAATTTTCAAAGTTTCCAATTTTAAAAAAATTCCCCAAATTTTTGATTTTTTACTAAATTTTTCTTTTAAAAAAATTTCCTTCCAATATATATATATATATATATATATATTACAAATGTTTGTTTTTCAAATCAACAAAGTTTTGCAAATTAAACAATTCATCCAAAAAAGAATACCCACATGTGGGGGGAGAGCCCCGACATGCAACTTGCACCACATGTGGGGAGAGGTAGGGAGTGAGGGGGGAGTAGGAGAGGGAGAGAGGGAGCGGAGAAGCAGGGAGAAGGAAAGTGAGGGAGGGGGGAGTTGGAAGAGAGAGAGAGAGAGAGAGAGAGAGAGAGAGAGAGAGAGAGAGAGAGAGAGAGAGAGAGAGAGAGAGAGAGAGAGAGAGAGAGAGAGAAGGCCCCCCCCACTCCCAAACATGTGGCTTGAGTCATATGTGCCCCCCCACTTCCAAACATGTGGCGTAAACCACATGTGGCCCCCCCCCTCCCAACATATGGCTTGAGCTACATGTGCCCCCCCCCAAACATGTGGCTTGAGCCATATGTGCCCCTTCCCTCCCCCAAAATGTGGCGTGAGCCACATGTGCCCCCCCCCCTCCCAACATATGGCTTGAGCCACATGTGCCTCCCCATACCCTCTCCCCCCAAACACGTGGCTTGAGCCATATGTGCCCCCCCCCCCCTCCCAACATGTGGTGTGAGCCACAAGTTCCCCCCCCAAGCCCCAACATATGGCTTGAGCCACATGTGCCCCCTCCAACATATGGCTTGAGCCACATGTGCCCCCCCTCCCCCCAAACATGTGGCTTGAGCCATATGTGCCCCTTTGCCCCCCAACCCCAAACATGTGGCATGAGCCACGTGTCCCCCCCCTCCCCCCCAAAAAAAAGATATAGATTTTAAAAAAAAACATGTGGCTTGATGATATACATTTCAAAAAAAAAATCAAAAAATTTCTCGCCATTACCCACTTCCTTAATTTGAAATTTGAAAAAATTTCCTACCATCCCTCTCTTTCCTATTTTGAAATCTATGGGAGGATAGAGGAGAGGGGAGAGGAGTCAAAGGGAAATTTCAAAAGAAATCCCAGCATGCCTCTCCTTGACATTTCAAAAATTTCCCGCTATCCTTGTGCTTGAATCTCTCCCCTCTCTCCTTTGTCCCCCCTTTCCTCCTCTCTCTCACTTCGCCTCTCCCCTCTCCTAGCCCCTCCTCTCCTCCCCTCCTCTCTCTCATGTTGCTTACCTCTCTCCTCCTCTCTATCACGTCACCCACCTCTCCCCTCTCTCTCTCATGTCACTCACCTCTCCCCTCCTCTCTCTCCCATTGCTCAACTCTCCCCTTCCCCCCGCCAAACCTCTTCCCAAGAAGATTCGAGATCCCCTCTGACATTCACAGTCATCTACCCCTCCTTAAGAGGAGATAAGTTTTTTGACTATTGACTACAAATTGTATGGTGCAAAAGCATTACAGCAGGAACGACTCGCATACCACAAGCTAAATTACGCACATGGCATCCCAACTCTGAAATCAAAATAAGCCATAACCCGAGGATGGGTAATAAACTGGATCCGGGAGTATGTTGACTCTGTGCCAACATGAACTTATGAAGAAAGAGAAGGTGTTACAACTTTGTGATACAACTTTGTGATACAACTTTGTGATACAACTTTGTGTTACAACTTTGTGTTACAACTTCTAGACACAACTTTGTGTTACGACTTTGTGTTATGAGTTACTACATGAAGAGAGAGAATGTGTTACGACTTTGTGACACAACTTTGTGTTACAACTCTGTGTAACAACTTTGTGTAACAACTTTGTGTTACAACTTCTACATGTAGAGAGAAAATGTGTTACAACTTTGTGTTACAACTTTGTGATACAACTTTGTGTTACAACTTTGTGATACAACTTTGTGTTACAACTTTGTGATACGACTTTGTGTTACATGCAGAGAGAGAAGCTCTCCAACTTGTATAAATACCCCATAATGGAATGAAGCCCACACTCTTTGGGGCATTGTGTTGAGTCTACTTTGGTATTCCAAGCATTTGTCTCAAGTGTCCATGCTTCCTTGCACTGCACGTCCAAAAGCATGTCCTAACCTTGCAACCCTTCTCCCCTCTCCTCCAACCCTGCAACCCACCCTCTCTCTCTCCTCCTCCCTCCTCCTCCTTCCTCCTTCTCCTCCTCCTCCCTCCTCCTCCTCCTCCTCCTCCTTCCTCCTTCCTCCTCCTCTCTCCTCCCCCTCCATCCTCCTCTTCCCTCCTCCTCCTTCCTCCTCTCACTTCTCTCACCCATGCTCTTACACCTTCTTCCTCTCCCACTCCTATGCTTTCCTAAACCCTTAAACTCCATGATCTACGAGGGAGACAAGTTCTTCACCATGTACTCTATTCTGAACCTTGGATCCTCCTTCTAACCCTGGACTCCTTCTAAACCTTGGAACCTCCTTCTAAACGCTGGAACCTCCTTCTAAACCTTGGAACTCTTTCTGAACCCTGGAACCTCCTTCTGAACCCTGGAACCTCCTTCTGAACCCTTACTCCTCCTAAACCCTACAACTCCCAATGAAGGCGAAAGTCTTCATTACCTCAACAAAGATGGTTTACGTGCCTTTTACACATGCTTGCACTTTGTTTGCTTACCACACTTAAGCCTACGTCTCTCACCGGAACACGACTTGAGGTCCTAAGCTACACATATACTACAATCGATAATCCCAATATATTTGTAGGTGACAAAAAGCCTCGGAACCCTGCAACATAGAATACCCAGCTCTTCCTACGAAAGCAGTAGGAAAGAGCCAACAAATGCACAACACTACTATCACTATCGAATGAAAAGCAAGAATGATGAGTAGCCTATCATGCTCGCATAAGTGCTGTTGTTCCACATCCCATCTCCATGCAAAGGCCATCTGCAGGACACAACAAGCTCAAAATGCAACCCAAAAAACTAGTGGACCTCTCCACTGATCCTCTAGCATGCCTACTCAATGAAGATCCTACCATCTTCTCTGCATTTGGAAGATAGTGAGTCCATGAGTCACTCCTCTGCTTGATGTGCAGTTTGTCAAATAATATATGGCTCTCCTGGTAGAATAAGAGTAGATGTTGGCCCACACATCTAGCAAATACAACCATGAAGGAAAGCATCTACATACAAACAATGAAAGTTTGAATACAGCTAAACTTTTCATACCTATTTGATAAATGAAAGAAATGGATGAAAGAAAACCAACCATCAAATCCTCTCCATTCTCTATGACATGTCCATAAGGCACTCTCTCCCTAACGACTACACACTCTGCAACCTCCAAACCCTGAACATGAATGTATTTCTCCAACCATGTAATGCAAGATCCTTCAAATAAAGATTGTGCCAACATGTTAGAAAGACCAAAATCAAGCAAAATATCATTTGATTGAGAGACTATGTTTAAAGTTCTTTTACCTGCAAGAGGACAGAAGAGAACTAGCCATTTATCATCACCAAGTGTAGTAGCTGCTACACTAATACCATATCTAACATTGTCCTCTGTAAGCTTATTCCATGTGGGAATCCCAACATGTCCCTTCATCTCCAAACCCATAGGGAAGTCTAGCAGTATAAAGTATGCAACCCATTTTACTTTCCTTCCATCCTAGTATAATCCCTCCCCTTGCTACCAACTGTAAGAAAGAAATCATGTACTTTTTTGTAGGCATCATTCTTCTTAGCAGTTGCAAAATCTAATCCCATGGTAATATAATCACCTATTTTCGAACCAAACATAGACATGTCTCCATGGCTATCCAAAGGTGATGGGGGGTGATATGCAAATGTGATGAAATCTTTCATCATTTTCTTTTTTCCTGCCAATTAGTTCAAATGATTTAGTAATAAACAAGAACATAAGCTTCATACTTTTAAAATATAACAAAGTTGATTTTTCTACCTAGAAGAGAAGCCTTAATGACTGGTTCCTCATCCCTAGTCTCATGAGGTGGAGTATCCACGTCCTCTACTTCTGCAAAACAAAGATTCCAATGCTTCAAAAGTGTAAATTCTATAGAATTTTTCTACCAACTGGGCTACAAAATAACTGATGGCATATCTTTGCCTTTAGTTGTTTGTTTTGTCTGCCTAGAGGACATTCTCTTTGGAGTAACTTCTTTGCCAATCTTCTTACTTGTTAAGTGCTCATCAAACATGTCTCTCTCACATGTAAGTACTTGCCCAGCTGGAAAGTCAATCCACCATGGGCAGTTACTAAGCTCCCACTGGGACAATACATGCATCGAACTAGGGTACGTGCAAGTGCTCGAGTTCTCTATCTCAATCCGACCTATCGCAAGTAGAAATAGGGTGCCACCACTCCTTGTGAACTGCTTTGTATATATCAATTACACTTAAACTTTCCATCTATGAATCCAAGACACTTCACTTTAGAGTTTTTGGAGGTCCTTCGAATTGCCCAAAAGGTACGGTGGATAGGCACCTCAACAATAGAGAGGCCACTAGGAAGGCCTCCTTGTCTCATAGGTGGAGCTGTTGGGGCTTGTTCTCTTGTGGGCATGATCTCATTCTGAGCTCTTTCAGCTTCCCCTACATTGCCATGTTTTTCCCATGATGTTTTTGTAGACTCCCCTTGAACTCCACCTTGCTCCATTGTGGAAGCCCTAACATCCACTGGTTGGGTATTACCTTGCGGTTTTATTGAATGCCAATCTCCACCTTCTGTCTCGAACCTAATTTTTACTGGCCACCCTCTTTGCTTACGATCTCTGGTCTCCATCACATACCCTGGCTTATGTGAGGTGTTTTCTAAATGTATACTTGATGACTTGCTTCTCTTTCTTTGGACTGTTACCTTATCCCCATGTAACGGTCTTGGTTCTTTATACATTGGTGTCCCTGCAACTGTTTCATGCACCTTTTGTGCAACTTGTGCTGGTGAAGGTGTACTCCTTGAGGCCATTCTTTGCATCAAGGCTTCCAAGTTAGGACCATCCCCAACATGCCTTCCAATCATATATGCATATTGTTTGGCACTTTGTAATAGGGCATTTGCCATGTTCGAGACGCAACAATCATATAATTGTATCTTTGTCTTAAACCCTTCTCCTGCTAGCCAACTACCATGCATGCTTTCAGCTAGATTTGACCTTGGAGAGTGTGCCTCCTCCAAGGAACTCTTTGTTACTTGTGGTAAAAAAGGAGGTAATTAGAATGGCTTATTACATTTATTTAGGTTACTACATTTATCTACAAAATACATACTGCGCTCATGAGATTTCCCCAATGGCCAATCCGCACATCCCACCAACTAAACCATATGTCCATTGAAGGGATGTCGGCCTCACGAACATGTCCTGGCAGGATATCAAAGATGGAAAGCTTAGTTGGAGCTTACTATTGATTGATCGGTCATGGAAGGAATTGATAGCTCAATCTAAGGGGTAGAGTTTGATTTTACTTTCCCGCTTCCATGGGAAGAATGTTATGTACCCAAATACTAATCCTTAGATTTAGGGAAGCTTGGGATTAAGCCTAGGAGCTAACGTGGTTCTAGAGGACTTGTGCAGTAGCAAAGGGCCAACTGTCTATATCTGATTGGGAATGCTATTTATAGCGAGATGCTATTTATAGCAGAATGTTCTTCTATAAAAGAGAGGCCAAGGGCACAGAGGCCGATACTTAGGCCATATATATGGCATATCACAAGATGGCATGTCTAAGGTTCCTCATGGATGGGTTCTAAGGTTCCTCATGGATGGGTTCACAGTGTCACTGATCTCTATGCAGCATCTCAGTAGGGTTCGATAGTAGCAAGGTTGAGGTTTGGCAGCCTGTTTTAGCAGTTCTATTCCAATTTACAGCTGAGCAGTTGATCTCTTAGTTTCACTCAGTTCATCTCTCAGTTCTCAGCCATCTCTTTCAGTTCTCTCAGTCCATTCACATCTTAGTTCATCTCTCTCACTCACATAGTAACGACTGTTGGCAAGATCCATGGTTCAAAATGTATTCGAAGCTTTCATAGGTCATCTCCAATAGTCTCTAGTCCTATTATTGAATTAGAATTAGCATTCATTTAATGATATTGGTATCGAGGACTTCTTTCAAGGAATTGATATGTATCTCAAATGTCTTAAGGGTTTGCATTGCAATGTCTCAAGGGTTACAAATTTCACTATCTTAAGGATTTGAATCATTTATATATGCTTATGCATTTTATATTCTACTATCTTAAGGATTTGAAACATTTTGTATATACAAGTTTCATAGTAGTGAGCATTTTCATCCTGACAAGATGGCACCAAGGCGAAAGAAATCAACTACAAGAGGTAATTCTAAAACTTTTTGGTACTGATAACCTTGGCATATCTATGATGGACGTGAGCAATATATAACTCATCCTTACTGGTTGTGATATATATTCAAATGAAGTAAAACTTATGCATTGAGATGTGGACCATCAAGAAGATCTGTGAGTGAGGAGTGTACGTCTCGTACTCCACAGAATGATGCAAATAACCCACACATGGAGACACTTGCAGAAACTGAGGCTACTATCACTTGAGAAGAGGCATCATCTCATCCCGTGATTAGTCTTGAACAACAAGAGGTGCAAGAAGAGCCTCGAGGCCAAGGAGAGAAAGAGAGTGCAGAAAAGACAAAAGAAAAAGCTCCAACACATGTAAGAGTACTTGGGAAGGAGATTCAAATTGGGCTTTTGCAAGATGTCCTTGATCAGTTTTGGATGCAAAGAAGAATTGAACCCCCTCTGATTCCTCTCTGTAGATTGATTCTTAATGAGGCTATTTGAACATCAACGTCTGAGATTACTATTTTGAGAGATAGTTTTGATTCTAGAGGCTATGCTATAAATAGTGCACCTTTTCTAGTATCCTTGCAACAGCCAGGAAGTGATCAATTTTTCTATGTTACTGCACTTGATCGTCAAGAATGGGGGCCTATTTGGAATCAAATAAGTGAGGACTTTGACAACCAGCTAAGTAATGAGTGGCAAGACTTGAAGGGGAAGAAGTTCCTCGTTTGGGATGGAAATTATAGGTTGAAGGCATGGTTTTCTCGGATCAAAGACGGTACTCTCTTGATAAATCTATCATGCATAATGAAATGTTCTATTATAGTTTGCATTGCACATGATTATATCATGCTTACTTGTGGAATTGATATGTTGTAGTTATTCAAATGCCAACTCACCATATCCAAGTGAGATGCCAATTCATAGAGGTGCAGAAATCTCAAGAGGGAGAGCTACTTCTTGCCTTAAAATCAACCAATGAGTAAGATGACTTTTTATAATACTTCTATGTATAGCTAGTTTAACTTCTTCTCTTTAGAAACTAACCCCCTCGTGAATGTCTATTGGTATTTATGTCTTTAACTTCTTCTCTTTAGAAAGTAATCCCCACGTGAATATACGTTGGTATTGTAGACTTGTTCGAGCGTGTGTAGAGCATTCATATGGGCATGAGGTCTTCCTCTTTCAAAAATTTGGCATGGCAGATAAATCCTCACTTCTTGAGTTATTGAGTGAAGAGGATAAGAGATGGGTGGAAGTGGAGATGGCAATAGAAAGGAAGAATAGTAACCCATGGTACACAACACCAGCTATTGTCCTGGCACAACTTGTTTGGAAGGTATCTACGCAAACTATAAATATCCCTTTGCTCTATGAAAGGTGTCCCAAAAAGGATAATGTTTTGATTTCTTATTTTCATGGAAGGATGATTTTTCACGTTCGATCAAGAAAGCTACTCAAAATCTTAATCAATCGAAGATGGATTCTGGAGGAGTATAAATTTAGTAAGGCTATTAAGAATGTGGAAGTCATCTTTCGTGATCGAGCATACAATGTTTTGATTTCTTATTTTCATGGAAGGATGACTTTTGACGTGCGATCAAGAAAGCTACTCAAAATCTTGATCAATTGAAGATGAGTCTGGTGGAGTATACTAATAAATTTAGTAAGGCTATTAAGACTGCGGAAGTCATCTTTTGTGATCGAGCATACAAGATGGTACCTGTTGCCAATCCTGCAAATGGTGATGGCTTCTTCCAGCTTCTATTTAGTTATGCTTGGAATCAAAAGGGTGCCACGACTAAGGACAAAGTGCATATATTAGCCTCATCATGTCTCAACCCTAATAGGTAATGTCAATTAATGTTTTTGCACAATCACTCCATAGTGATGCTAATATTTTTTTCCTTTGCCATGATATTAATAGGAAAAAAGAGCTTCTACAATAATTGATGATGGTACATGGAAATGATATAGTTGCATCTGCTAAGTATGGGGATGCCCAAAAGTTTCGACTACATGTGAAAAGGGAAACGTATTGGCAATACTTGTTTGAGCGAGGGATTTCCATCATCAACAATTTGCGAAGCCATGATTTGGAACTGTTCGATGGGTTTGAGACATTTGCTTGAGAGCAAAGACGACTTCACCTCCAAGAAGCCTTGCCTATGCTTTGGAAGGATATGAAGTCTACTCTTGAAGCAAATAAGCAGCCAGAAATGCAAGAGTCTCATCCTTACGCTTGGTGTATAGGTGGTACAATAGCAACCCTCTCCTTTCTCTTAGGATTAATAAACTGTTTTACCCATATGTCTACATTCTTTCATAGATAATAGGTGGATACAGTCTTGGTGTGATACCAATTCATCTTTAAGGATGCCATATGAGGTCATGGCATGGACATACATGGAGAAAGAGGGAAGTATGTATCCCTTATTTTGGAAAGATAAGGGCATAACAATTTGGGAGATTAATGTGTGTCCTTGGTGGTTGGATTACCCACTGGGAAAAGTACATCCCACTGAGAAAAATAGACGTGAAGGTAATACTCCAAAGTTCCCTATTCCATAGGCATCTAGACCAATGTCTATATTTGCCGGTATCTACCATATACTTAAGTTTGCAACATTTGCTGCTCAATCTTCGAGAAGAACATGGAAGACAATATGGATGAGGATGAATTGGATGCAGAGAACCCTTATGTTGATATCACATTACGACCTAGATCAATGGACGAAGAGTCAGCTATCAAGAAAAGACCTGTGAGACCTCTATTCCTCATACTTATGTAATAGTTAACAACACTAAAGAAACAATATAGTATAACCTAGAGTCTTGTCCTTTGTAATTCTTACAAGCAGGTTCTATTGGAGAATGTAGAGTCCTCTAAGACTCGAGAGTAGAGAACAAAGCAATGACTCGATTTTCACGCTTCAAGAACCAATTCCATTAATCAACAACTGAGTTTATCTATTGAGTATCACTCCTCTCTTTCTTGGTTATGATTTTTTGATTTTGTAGCCAAACTAAAGCTTTCAAGCTAGGATTTGAAGCAGATGTAAAGTTGTTTGCATATATGGATGTAATTACAGAGGATATCATTCAGTTGTCGAATGCACCAAAGCAGTAAGTGATTCTTTTTTTAAGAAATGCGTACATTTAAAAATCTATTTTGGAATATAAGTCATTGATCTAGGGAGATTGAATTGTTCATTGTAGGGTTGATGAATTTTTAAGAAAAGTGAAAGCACCAGGTCTGTCACACAATGGTAATTCTTGTGTCGAGGTGGTTTGCTTGGTATGGGTAGATTTTCCCACAAGTTTGGCAGTGGAACTCATAAGTAGTACTACATGCCCAAAGTGGAATAGATTCTCCCTCAAGCTCTCTACAAGGGTGGCAGAGTTTGCAAATGACTTCATAGCAGACCAGGGGAGGTACGTGACTTGCTCTCTCCCATAACATTGGGGCTATATATTTGCACATGTGAAGAAGGCTGAGTTCGATCGATCATATACGGTGCTTCTTGACTTTGGTTATTTACGTGATGATGGAGAGGAGGTACATTAAATCACCTAAATGTAACAACAAAAGATCCCACAAGAAAGCTAAAGGAGGAAATCATAGAAAAGCCAAGGCCGAGCACTTCAATGAATTCGAACGAGTCCAATCAAGGATTGTCGAATTGTACCTTGCAAAGTCAGCTCCCTCAAAATCAAAATCATCGCCTCTTGAATGGTCCCCTGAGGGACTGGAAGGAGTATGCACATCAAATCAACCCTTACTTGGAAACACCTTACCAATGGAAAAGTTACCCCATAGTTCCCAACGTAAGAAGTTTCGGAAATATAAGCCACATGTGCGGATGAAGCTCGATCAAGAGACTTCAAAAAAAGAAAGAAAACAGGAGCCCAACAAATTAATTAATGCAACTATGCCACCCAGTACACATGACACATGTCAGGCTAGTTCAACCCCATCAAAGGCCAATCTTCAAGAAGTGCCAGAATACTTCAAGAATTATACAAGTGGCAGTGCACCAATAGCAATGCCAAGACCACTCAGAGAATCTAAAGTTCAAGAAACCGATAGCATTGGAGAAACTCCAATCTATGAGGGACCGGCAAAAACACATACAATAAACCTCACCCTTGAAGAGGAGGAAGAAAATTTGGTTTTCATCGGGAAACAGCTTTGTTAAGAAGATGAAACCAAACTCAAAGAATTCCTAATGGAATACCATGACTGCCTAGCATGGTAATACAAAGAGATGTAAGGAATTTCACCAGAAGTGGTAGTACACACACGATACCTATAAGGGACAGTGCTCACCCTAAGGTATGTGGACCTTATCGTACAAATCCTAAATATGGCAACATGGTTTATGACAAGCTAGAAAAACTACTAGATGTTGGATTTATCTACAAGATAGAGCGCACTGATTAGGTTTCACCCATTGTCATTGTGCCTAAATGCAACAAGAAGCTCAGAATATGCATAAACTTAAAAAATGTGAATGCCGCCACAATTAGGGATCACTATCCCCTACCCTTATAGAAAAAATGTTGGAAAAGGTGGCAGGTTCAGAAATATATAGCTTCTTGGATGGCTTCAGTGGCTATAACCAATTGCAAATTGCTCCTCAAGATGAATCAAAAACAACATTTGCTACAGAATGGGGTATTTTTGCATACAAGGAAACCATTTCCTAGACATGTTCAAGAGAGTAAGAGGCCATTGAAATTAATCCACTTTGATGTGTGGACTACTAAAGCTGCATCTATTGGAGGCTGTCATTATTTTGTCACTTTTATTCATGACTACAGCAAAAAAGTTTGGGTGTATTTTATGAAAAAGAAAAGTGAAGTGCTTGGGCATTTCAAATCTTTTAAAGCTATGGTTGAAAAAGAAACAGGCTTGCAAATAAAATGCCTAAGGTTAGATGGAGGGGGAGAGTACCTCTCAAATGAGTTTGCAAGGTTCCTAGAGGAGCATGGCATAAAGTAGCAATATTCATGCAGTCATACCCCACAGTAAAATGGACTTGCAAAATAGAAAAACGGGCATATTGGAGAGGTATCTCGTGCTATGCTCAACAAAAAAGACCTGCCAGATTTCTATTGGGCTGAAGCAAATGCTACAGTAGTCTACATAATGAACAGGACTCCCACTGCAGAAATACATGGCATGATGCCAAAGGAGAGGTATACTAGTAGGAAACCAGATATTTCTCATTTGAAAGTTTTTGGTTGCATTGCCCATGTTCATGTGCGAGATGAGTTGAGATCCAAGTTGGATCCAAGCTGAGAAGTGCATCTTTATTGGTTTTTCTCTGTCACAAAAAGGGTATAGATGCTATAATCCTTCTACTCGTAAGTTTATAGTGAGCATAGATGTTGTTTTTGATGAGATGAGCAGCTGGTATAAACCAATAAATGTGGTTGATGATGTAGATGCACAAAATGGTAATGCTGCAAAGAATTCACAGCAATAATCACAAAATATTAGTGGAACTGGAGTGTCCTCTAGCAGTGGTTCACATACTTTGCCATGGACAGGCAGATTGAGATCAGGAGAATCTCCTCAAAGCAATGCAGATAGTGGTATGCAGGTATCACAAAAAGGAAAAGAGAAAGTAGATTAGCCCATGGTTGATGTGAATGCAGGTCACTCTTATGTGGATGGTGAATCCAATGGCTCAGAACATAGCATTGATGATGAGTTGGGTATTCCTTCTATTGTTACACCAAGGATGTTTTGAGAGCTCCTGGTAGTAAGGAAGACCAGGGATGTTTTGAGAGCTCCTGGTAGCCAGGGATGTTTTGAGAGCTCCTGGTAGTGAGCCTATTTTGCACAGGTCTACCAGAGTCAAGTATTCCCTGTGGATAGGCTGAAATATGATCGATTTACAGCCATTCACGATGCCTATATGGTCAAAGTGATACAAGAACTAGAACCCACTTCTTTTGAGCAAGCCATGGGAAAAGAAAAATGGGAGAAAGCCATGGATGAAGAAATGGATGCCTTGGATGCAAATGCTACATGGGAATTGGTGCCTTTGTTTCGCAAAAATTGTTTTAAATACTCCCTTATGTAAATTAACTTTTGTAAAATTTAGATATTAAAAATGTCCTTTTGTTGAACTCACGTGACAGGGTTACATATGATGAGTGACCCCTTCGAGGAGCAGATACAAGGCAAGATTAGTTCTCAAGGGATATGCACAGACATATGGCATTGATTATGAAGAAACATTCAGTCTGGTTGCAAGGATGGCAACTGTGAGAGCAGTCATTGCTATGGCTACATCGAAGGGATGGTCTTTACATCAGATGGATGTAAAGAATGCTTTCTTGCATGGTGATTTACAAGAAGAGGTCTATATGGAGCAGCCATCAGGTTATGTGCATATTGTCCATCCTGAGTTTGTTTGCAAGTTGAAGAAAGCCTTGTATGGCTTGAATCAAGCACCCAGAGCATGATTTGACAAGATAGGACAGTATCTTGTCACTATTGGCTTTCAGATTTCCATGGCATATTTCTCACTTTATGTGAGAAAAACAGAGACAGGTATTATGTTGCTTGTCATTTATGTTGATGATTTAATCATCACAGGTGATAGTGATGAAGATATCCTTCATGTGAAAATGCTATTGAAGCAGAGTTTGAGATGAAGGATTTGGGAGAGCTATGTTACTTCTTGGGCATTGAGGTGATTAGATCCACAAGTGGGATATGGCTCTTGCAGAGGCAGTATGTATTGGACATGCTGTCCAAATATGGGATGATAGGCTGTAAGCCTATTTCAATTCCTTTGGAGTAGAATGTGAAGCTGAGTGCAAATACAGGTGAGCTTCTGGAAGATCCTACTATGTACAGATGCATAGTAGGAAGTTTGATTTATATGACTATTACTAGGCCTAATTTGAGCTATGTTGTTGGGTTGGTAAGTTAGTTTATGCAGGCTCCAAGGAAACCGCATTTGGATGTAGCTAGATGCATACTGAGGTATGTGAAGTCCACAGTGTAGTATGGACTATTTTATGAGACTGGGGTTCAGATACAGTTGCATGGATACACTAATGCTGATTGGGCTAGTAGTATTTCTGACAGACGATCTACCAGTGGATATGTGTTTTCTTTTGGGAGTGCTGCAGTCACTTGGAGCAGCAAGAAATAGCCTATAGTTGCCTTGTCGAGCACAGAGGCTGAATACAGGGGTGTAGCAATGGCTGCATATGAGGCAGCTTGGTTGCATAAGCTGCTTTATGATATGCATCAGTCTATAGATGGTGGGCCAGTTGTCATTTATTGTGGCAACATGAGAAGTATACACTTAGCAATTAACCCAGTCTATCATGCTAGAACAAAGCACATTGAGATGTATTACCACTATGTATGGGAGAAGGTTCTAGTAGGTTTTATTGATCTAGTTTATGTCAGCACAGAGGATCAGGTAGCTGACATATTCACAAAGGCATTGGGCGTAGAGAAGCTGCACAAGTTCAGAGACCTGCTTGGTGTCCAGGAATTGGGATTGAGCTCAAGGGGGAGTGTTGAGATATCGAGCTCCACTCGTGATATGCCGGGTGACCGTTGTGCATTTATGTCACTGACTTGTTAGTTGCAGACTCGCTGCAGATGAGCTTGGTACACTGCCCATGAATAATAGTTGGATGATAGCTATCTTTATGTACTCTAGTTAGTGGCTCAAATAGTATGCCACCTAGGTTAGTTGAGTTTGGTTTGAGACCCACATATAGGGTTCATCTATTCCTTTTTGTAAGAGAGAGTTTTTTGGCTTTCACAACTAAGAAGAGGAAAATTGTTTTCAGCCTCCACCTTTGTGTGTATTCCCCCATTGTGTATGTGAGAAAGCTGCAAGTGAGACTCCTTACCTCTCTCCCACTCTATTCACACCAAAGAGTGCGACCAAGCCTTTGAGCTTTTAAAGTGGCGCCTAATCACAGCACCCATCCTTATATCTCTGTTGGCTCTTTCCTACTGCTTTCGTAGGAAGAGCTGGGTACTTCTATGTTGCAGGGTTCCGAGGCTTTTTGTCACCTACAGATATATTGAGATTGTCGTTGTAGTATATATGTAGCTTAGGACCTCGAGTCGTGTTCCGGTGAGAGACGTAGGCTTAAGTGTGGTGAGTAAACAAAATGCAAGCATGTGTAAAAGGCACGTAAACCATTGTTGTTGGGGTAATGAAGGCTTTCGCCTTCATTGGGGGTTGTAGGGTTTAGGAGGAGTTTAAGGGTTCAGAAGGAGGTTCCAGGGTTTAGAAAGAGTTCAAGGGTTTAGAAGGAGGTTCCAGGGTTTAGAAAGAGTTCCAGGGTTTAGAAAGAGTTCCAGGGTTTAGAAGGAGGTTCCAGGGTTCAGAAAGAGTTCCAGGGTTTAGAAGGAGGTTCCAAGGTTTAGAAGGAGTCCAGGGTTAGAAGGAGGATCCAAGGTTTAGAAGGAGTCCAGGGTTAGAAGGAGGATCCAAGGTTCAGAGCAGAGTACATGGTGGAGAACTCGTCTCCCTCGTAGATCATGGAGTTTAAGGGTTTAGGAAAGCATAGGAGTGGGAGAGGAAGAAGGTGTAAGAGCATGGGTGAAAGAAGAGAGAGGAGGAAGGAGGAGGAGGGAGGAGGAGGAGAGAGGAGGAGGAGGAGGAGGGAGGAGGAGAGGAGGAGGAGGAGGAAGGAGGGGAGGGAGGAGGAGGAAGAGAAGGAGGAGGAGGAGGAGGAGGAGAGGGAGAGGGTGGGTTGCAGGGTTGGAGGAGAGGGGAGAAGGGTTGCAAGGTTAGGACATGCTTTTGGACGTGCAGTGCAAGGAAGCATGGACAAGACAAATGCTTGGAATACCAAAGTAGACTCAACACAATGCCCCAAAGAGTGTGGGCTTCATTCCATTATGGGGTATTTATACAAGTTGGAGAGCTTCTCTCTCTGCATGTAACACAAAGTCGTATCACAAAGTTGTAACACAAAGTCGTATCACAAAGTTGTAACACAAAGTTGTGTCGCAAAGTCGTAACACATTCTCTCTCTTCATGTAGAAGATGTATCACAAAGTTGTTACACAAAGTTGTTACACAAAGTTGTAACACAAAGTTGTAACACAAAGTTGTGTCACAAAGTTGTATCACAAAGTCGTAACACATTCTCTCTCTTCATGTAGACAAACTCGTAACACAAAGTTGTTACACAAAGTCGTAACATAAAGTTGTGTCTAGAAGTTGTAACACAAAAGTTGTATCACAAAGTTGTATCACCTTCTCTTTCTTCATAAGTTCATGTTTGGCACAGAGTCAACATACTCTCGGATCCATTTTATTACCCGTCCTCGGGTTATGGCTTATTTTGATTCAGAGTTGGGATGCGTGCGTAATTCAATGGCTATTTAGCTTGTGGTATGCGAGTCGTTCCTGCTGTAATTCTTTTGCACCACACAATTTGTAGTCAATCGTCAAGAAACTTATCTCCTCTTAAGGAGGGGTGGATGACTATGAATGTCAGAGGGGATCTCGTTGCTGAGGTTGCGGACGCTGCCATCGAATCTTCTTGGGAAGAGGTTTAGCGGGGGTCTCGTTGTGGAGGATTGGTATAAAAGGATGTTGGTCAAGAAGCTTATCTCCACTTCAGGAGGGGTAGATGACTATGAATGTCAGAGGGGATCTCGTTGCTGAGGTTGCGGACGCTGGCATCGAATCTTCTTGGGAAGAGGTTTAGCGGGGGTCTCGTTGTGGAGGATTGGTATAAAAGGATGTTGGTCAAGAAGCTTATCTTCACTTCAGGAGGGGTAGATGACTATGAATGTCAGAGGGGATCTCGTTGCTGAGGTTGCGGACGCTGGCATCGAATCTTCTTGGGAAGAGGTTTGGCGGTGGTCTCATTGTTGAGGCTGTCATTTCTTGCTATCTTGCATACATGTTGGATGCGATTGCACCCGTAGCATTGAGCTTGTAGATAATTAGTATGCAAGTTTGATATTTTTGCATATAGGAGGCGGTTGTGATGTTTGGCAGGGGTCTCGTTGCGGAGGCTGCAGACTCTGTTGCCAATTCATCTTGAGTTTTGGCATAGCTTTGTGTACTGCGTGTGAATTCATTGCATGCTTTGAGAGTATGGAATGAAAGTGTGTGATACTAATTTTTATGCAATCTATTATGTGCCTATGCAAAATCATGTGAGTGCATGTGATGTGTCTAACTATATGCTATTGTGGGATTTGATAGGGAAACTAAGACTCAAACATCCCTAATGTAGCAAAAAACGTGCGTATGCAGTGAGTGTGCGTGTAACAATCTAGTGCAAACTATATGTGCAAAAATGTGCATATGCGAGTGAGTGCTTGTGATACAATCTAATCCTAACTAAGGAAGACTTGGTTTCCCAAATCTTCGTTTTTGTCGGGGATGGCTCACGTGTTGATGTAGTAGCGCTTCAGTCGGCTCCCGTTTATTGTTGTGTTGAATTGGACTCCATCTAGTGTTTCAAGTAGCACAGCTCCAATGGGATTCATCTTTCGTACTCGGTAGGGTCCTTGACCTAGATACTTCAGTTTTCCCTTGTGTACTTTGGCATTGTATAACAGGACTAAGTCGCCTTCCTTGATGTCTTTAGCTTTCAGATTCCTGTCAAACCATGCCTTTCTTCGACGTTTTTCTGTTGTCATGGCATGATAAGCGACTAGTCTTGTCTCTGTATGCTTTTCCAAGTGACAGAGCCTTTCTTTCAAGGACTCATGATCACCCATGCGTTCCTGTATTGCGATGCGCAGGCTTGGTATTACAAATTCGAGCGGGACCACGGCTTCAAGGCCGTACACCAATTGAAAAGGTGTGTTCCCTGTACTGACCTTGAATGTGGTTCTGTATGCCCATAAGGCTGCATTCAGTTTCTCTGCCCAATCAGAACGCTGTGGTTCTACTACCTTGGTGAGGATATTGCATATGATTTTGTTTGTGGATTCTGCTAGTCCATTCCCTTGGGGGTAGTAGGGTGTGCTTTTTCTATGAATGACCATGAAGCCAGACAAGAGTTCTTGGATTACCTCATTGACAAAATGTGTGCCTCTATCCGACACAATTTCAAGGGGGCATCCGAATCGGGTGATCACATGTTCGTACAAGAATCTTGCTGTGCTTTTGGCATCTGCCTTTCTGACTGCTTTAGCTTCAGCCCATTTTGTAAAGTAATCAGTGGCCACAATGATGTAGCATGCCTGTGTTCCTTTTGCTGTTGGATGTATGGGACCCACATAATCAATCCCCCATTTTTCAAATGGCTGTTGTGCAACAACTGTTGTTAGGGGATTGAAGTCTTTGTGTTGTGGTTTAATAGTTCGTTGGCATACATCACAGCCTTTTACATATTCATAGGCATCTGCCCACAGTGTTGGCCACCAGTAGCCTGTGAGGAGAACTTTTCTTGCTGTGGCTTCCCCTTGGAAGTGTCCTCCTGCAATGCCTTCATGGACTTCACTCAGGATTGGCAGGATCTCATGAGGCATTACACATCTTCTTAATATCTGGTCCTTGCCCATCTTGTATAGTTGTCCTGCAATGAGTTGATAGGGTGCAGCCTTTAGAATCAATTTTCTGGCATCTACTGCTTTCATGTCAGGGGGTGGTCTTCCTGCCATCAAGTACCCAATGATATCTCCACACCATTCTGGAACAGCATCTATTTGAAATAGTGTGGCATCTGGTAAGTCATCTTCTACACCAGTGGCTTCTTCTCCGGTCTTGACTCGAGACATGTGATCAGCAATGTAGTGTTGTGCACCTTTGCGGACCACAATTTTGAAGTTGAATTCTTGTAGCAAGAGGAGCCATCTGGTTATTCTTCCTGTGGTACACGGACGGTTCACAAGATAAAGCAATGCTTGATGGTCGGTGTAGAAGACAAAATCATTTGCAAGGAGATAGTGCCGAAATTTCTTTACACTGTACACCATTGCGAGGGCTTCTCTTTCTGTGGTTGTATAGTTGATCTCTGCATCATTGAGTTGTCGACTGGCGAAGTAGACGGGGTAGTCTTTCTTATGTTCACCAGGTTGACAAAGCACACTCCCAATTGCATACTTGGATCCATCAGTATGAACATGAAAATCAATATCCCAATTGGGAGATAGAAGGATGGGTGCTGTGATTAGGCGCCACTTTAAAAGCTCAAAGGCTTGGTCGCACTCTTCGGTCCATAAGAACTCCACTAATAACTTGTAAAGTGGTCGAGCTATCATGGCATACCGCAATATAAATCTTCTATAATAGCCGGCATGTCCCATAAAGACCTGTACACCTTTGGAATTTGTAGGAGGAGGCAATTCCATGATGATTTTGATTTTGTCCATGTCAGTTGCAATCCCATGTTGAGAGACGATGTGTCCCAAAACAACTCCGTGGGTGACCATGAACTGGCATTTTGTTGGATTTAGGGAGATGCCATACTCCCTGCATTTGATTAGTACTTCTTCCAGACATTTGAAGTGGTCCTGTTTGGTTGAATGGATGCACAAATCATCCAAGAACACCTGTAAAAACTTATTCAAAAATGACTTGAAAGCTGTGAACATGACTCGCTGGAATGTGGCTGGGGCATTACAAAGGCCGAATGGCATGACTCTATATGCAAAAATACCCCATTCTGTAGCAAATGCTGTTTTTGATTGGTCTTGAGGAGCAATTTGTACTTGGTTATAGCCACTGAAGCCATCCAAGAAGCTATATATTTCGGATCCTGCCACCTTTTCCAACACTGTTTCTGTTAAGGGTAGGGGGTAGTGATCCCTAATTGTGGCGGCATTCACATTTTTCAAGTTTACGCATATTCTGAGCTTCTTGTTGCGTTTAGGCACAATGACAATGGGTGAAACCCAATCAGTGTGCTCTATCTCGTAGATGAATCCGGCATCTAGGAGTTTTTCCAGCTCGTCATAAACCATGGTGCCATATTTAGGATTTGTGCGATAAGGTCCACATACCTTAGGGCGAGCACCTTCCCTTATAGGGATCGTGTGAACTGCCACTTCTGGTGAAATTCCTTTCATCTCTTTGTATGACCATGCTAGGCAGTCACGGTATTCCATTAGGAGGTCTTTGAGTTTGATTTCATCTTCTTGACGGAGCTGTTTCCCAATGAAAACCAACTTTTCTTCCTCCCCTTCAAGGGCGAGGTTTATTGTGCGTGTTTTTGCCGGTCCCTCATAGATTGGAGTTTCTCCAATGCTATCGGTTTCTTGAACTTCAGATTCTCTGATTGGTCTTGGCATTGCTATTGGTGCACTTCCACTTGTATAATTCTTAAAGTATTCCGGCACTTCTCGAAGATCGGCCTCTGATGGGGTTGAACTAGCCTGAGATGTGTCATGAGTACTGGGTGGCATAGTTGCATTTAGTAATTTGTTAGGCTCTTCTTTCCTTTCTTTTTCTGAAGTCTCTTGATCGAGCTTCATCCGCACATGTGGCTTATATTTCCGAAACTTCTTACGTTGGGAACTGTGGGGTAACTTTTCCACTGGTAAGGTGTTTCCAAGTAAGGGTTCATGTGCTGCACATACTCCTTCCAGTCCTTCAGGGGACCATTCAAGAGGTGGTGGTTTTGACTTTGAGGGGACTGCCTTTGCAAGATACAATTCCACAATCCGTGTTTGGACTCGTTCGAATTCATTGAAGTGCTCGGCCTTGGCTTTTCTGCGATTTCCTCCGGCAGCTTTCTTGCGGGATCTTCTGCTGTTATGCAACTGTGGAGGTTCAACTTTTGGGAGCTCAACTGCCATTAGGGCATGCAGAATGGCTAGGTCATTATCAAAGATTTGATCTTCAATTTCAGCATTCGCAGCCTCTGTTTCAAGGTCCCAAGGAAAATCTGAGTCATCATTGGTATGGGTACCTTCTTCAGGTTCATTATCCCATTCGAGGTCAGCCATAAAGAAAGGCATCTCTAGATCGATTGGTTCTTCATGTGTCGGTGGAGGATCGACCTGTAGTGCGTTAACATCTATCTGTGAGAAGATGGGGTCTAATGAATGGCAGTTGTCGATGGTTGCCAATGTTTGTATCCAGTTATTGACATTGCTTTGTGAGTCACCTGCTATGGCATGCTGTTGCAAGGGATCTGATTTGCTCGAGATTGTCGTGGAAGATGTGTCATCCAATGCTCTAGGAACAATGTGGTTTAATAGCTCCTGTCCCCACATTCACCCTGACTGCAGTGTCTCGATTCTGGATTGTCAATCTATCCGTTCCCCAGTCATGGAGGACTGATGCTTCCCGTAACCAAGGACGTCCCAGTAAGATTTGATAGGATTTTTTGGGGAGATCCAAGATTGTGAATTGAAGGGAAAAGCGGACTCCTGCGATCTTTGTGGACACGCCATTCACTATTCCCAAGGGTTTAGCCCGTGAATCATCGGCAAGGCGTATGTTGAAATTAGCCTTTTGCATTGGTGGGAGACCCCATTCTTCGTAAAGCTCCTTTGATAGGACATTGACACCTGCTCCACCATCCACTATGGCTTGGATTTCATTATATGCCTTGTGGATCAAAGGCACAGTGATGTTGCGTATGTCATCTTTCTCACCCATCCGCACAGGGATATCATCAATGTCGTTCATAGGTGGAGGGGGATTTGCGAGTTCAATCCATCCTTTGAAACTCTCCCAGAGATTGGGACAATTTCGTAAGAGGATTCCGATGGGAATGGACACAGGGCAACTCAGGATGCTAGAGAGTGCAGCTCCTTCAAGTTGACGTGGCGGTACATTCTGTTGTGGAGTCTGTTGTTGGAACAAAGGCTCGAGTACAGTATCAATACTTTGTGGGGCCAAGTCATGGAGTGGGTCTTGAGCTTGTTTCTGAGCCTCAAATTGAGCTTGTTCATTTTGGACCCATTGCTGAAGTGCCTGAAAACGAGCCTTTTCCACCTCTGCATTCGGGAATGGAGCTTCTTTTATTCGAGGCTCGGGAGTTGATGTGGATGAACTCGGCTGCTCATTGCTTGGCGGAGGTGGAGGCACTTGTGCTTTCTTTCTCAGAAGTCGCTTCGGTTGGATTGGAATGATAGGGTCCTTCGTGGCCGCTTTCTGTTGGCGTGTAATTACATTGATAGGTTGTGACCTTAGACTTGCCGGCGGACCCAGACTTTGATGGTCCACCCCAATGATGCCGATGGGGACGTCAGGCTTAACCTCTGTTTGTTCTGGGACCTTATTTTTCATGGGACAATCCATACAGGCATGTCCTATGCCACAATCTCTGCAGAGTGGTTGGAAAGTGGCTGGGCTACCGCGATGAGGGCACTCTGCAATTCTATGATTTTCTCCACAACCGTAACACTTGATTGGTGCGCGAAATGTGTTGGGTCGCACTTGATTTGCATAGATTGGTATTAGACCCTCTGCACCTTCTACATAGTACATTGGGTACTCTGCTTCATACTCAAATAGTGAGTCTACTTCCTCGGCTTGTAATTGATGTATGGGGACTGCTTGAGGAGCTGGATTTGGTGCTCTTGGATACTGTCGTGGACTCGGATTCCTGAGTAGTTGTGGGACTTGTGTCCGAACGGGAACAGGATTTAGTCTCGGAGCTGGGGGCGCTTGTGCAAGTGTCAGTTGCCTGTATACTGGCATGGGTGCCGCTTGGTATTGTGGTGGTCGAGGTGGATTGTTGCGCATGTTGAAGATGCAACTGGTCTCATCATGGCCGCCGACGACACAGATATGGCACCACAACCGTGGCGGTGGATTTGCTTGTGCATTGATTCTTGCTCTTAGGACTGGGCATTCATTTGCTGTATGATTTGCCAAGCAGTGTGAGCACCAGACATTTTCTCGCCGTGGATATGTTTGAGTTGGCGGCTGAGACAAGTGAAGTTTTTGATCCATGGCCTGCATCATATCTTCTTTCAGCTTCAAGGTCATGGCCTCGAGGCGATCTTCATTGGATGTTTCGGCAGTGTCCTTTGATTTACCTTTTTCGAGCGCTTATCTCGTGTATTTGATCTGGCATCATCACTGCTAGTGTCTGAATCTGTCATGCCATCTTCGATGTCAATGGCTGCCGCATGAGCAGCACTGAATGTTTCATAGCTACTTATCTTTTTCATATCCTTGCGGATTTTCTTTCGTAGACCTGCTATGAACCATGCCGTGAGGTACTTTGCATCTAGGCGTGGGTCACATTTGGCGATCAATCTCTTCATCTTTCCCAGGTATGTGCGTACATCTTCCCTCCGGCCTTGTTCGATCTTGCTGAGTTGGAGAGCGGGGATCATCTTGTAGCCTCTCCGTTTGGAAGCGACGTTGAATTCGGTTTGAAGTAGGTCCCATGTAGCACGTTCTTCCACAAGAAGGTCGAGGTACCATTCTGACGCCTCATCAATTAAGGCCATTGGAAACCAAGCCACCTTAGTTTCATGGGATTGATCACCACCTGCTCGACATGCGGCATCAAAATGTTGGAGGAAGCGAGCAGGGTCTCCCCTACCATTATATTTGGGAAGTTCCAGTTTTCCCAAGGGGCGTCGGCCGTGATTGTTGTGATGTCGTCGATTGAAGAAGTTGTCAGCCTCGGCATCGAGCTCGGATGTCCCCATCATGCTCAGGACGACGTCCAGCCATGTTGGGGCGTGGAGGAGTTAAAGGAAGTTGTTGAACCTCAGGGGGGAATTCGGGGTAGAGGATTGGCGGGGGCGGTTGTTGCAGTGGAGTTAGATGCGGATTGGGCGAGCGTTGGAGTCGAAGTCGTTGGCCGGAACGTAACTGCATGCAGAGGGTGCGTGATTGGCTAAGGGGATCGCTACCCCAAGTGTGGGTGTGGAGGTGGTGTCGTTAGGAGAGTTAGAGTGATGTTAGTTTGTGTAAGGACCGTCGTGTTAATAATGTGCCTTGGATTGTCCTACGTGTGTAGGGAAATGTGCCGGTGCAGACGGATCGGTAATCGGAGGTCGCGGCGTGAAAATACGAGTGAATTAATGCAAAATGAGGCCCACACGGGGGCGCGAACGAACGTGTGCTAGGGATGCCGAAATGGTGTGCAATGGGCTGGAAAAATACCCCGTAATGTGGTGTTTCCGTGTGTGAAATCTGGCTTCAAACGGGGTTCAATTTGGGTCCCAAACGGATGAGTTTCGAGGGGTTAAAGGAGGGGTAAATTTGGCATTCGGGGGGGTCCTAATGGTGGTGTGAATGGACTTTAAGTGCAACCGAGGGGTTGAAACTAAGTGACTCTAGTTAGACTAACTAACCTAGATCCTCCCAGTTACTATAACTGGGAGGTTGAACTAACTATAGTTAGATACTAACTGAAGAGTTAGTCTAACCTAACTGGGGGTTAACCTAAACTAACCTAACTAGTCTAACCTAAGTAACCGAGGGTGAACTAACCTACTCTAACCTAACCTAACTCTAGTTAATGCTAACTGAACTATCCTAACCTAACTGTAGTTAGGTCTAACTAACCTAGGGTTAATCGACTAACTTAACCGTATTTAGTAACTAACCCGAGGTTAGTTTTAGGTTAGGTTCTTTTTTTTTTTTTTTTTTTTTTTTGGGTGGGTGGGGGGTTGCCTGGCGGCGGCGCCCGGAGGGGGGGGTTGACGCGGCGTGGGAGGGGCATGGCGCGCGGGGGGGGGGGGTGTGAGGGGGGTTCGAGGGGGTGGCGGGGGGCGTAGAGGGGAGAGCGCAGGGGGGTGAGGGGGTGCGAGGGGGGTGGCAGGGGGCGGGGCGCGGGGGGGAAGGGCGTGCGAGGGGGGTGGCGGGGGAGGGCGGCGAGGGGGAGAGAGGAGAGGAGAGCAGGGGGTGGGGTGCGGGCGCGGGCGCGAGGGTGGCACGGGAGCGCCGCCGCAGGGCGGCGGGTGGCGTGGGCGGGGGCGGCGCAGGGTTGCCGCCGCGGGCGGGCGGAGGGGGGCGCTGGAGGGCGCTGCGCGGGGCGGCGGCGCGGTCGCCGCGGGCGGGCGGTGGGGCGCTGCGGGCGGGCGGAGCGCGGGTGGCGGCGCTATGCGCCGCCGGGTTGCGGGCGGGGGCGGCGCTGTGTGCGCCGCCGCGGGGGGTGGGGGGTCGCAGGGGGTGGACAGAGGAGAGAGGGGGATGGGGGGTCGAGGGGGGTAGGGGGAGAGAGGGGGATGGGGGAGAGAGGGGGATGGGGGAACGAGGGGGGTAAGGGGGAGAGAGGGGGATGGGGGGGCGATGGGGGTAAGGGAGAGAGAGGAGAGAGGGTGTGAGAGAGGGGGTGGGAGAGAGAGGGGAGAGGAGAGAGGGGAGAGAAGAGAAGAGAGAGAGAGAGGGGAAAAGGGAAGAGAATGAGGGGAGAGAGGAGAGAGTGGGAGAGAGAGGGCGGAGGGGGAGGGGGGAAGGGGTTGTGGAGGGGGAGGGGGAGAGGGGGAGGGGGGAGGTGGTGGGGGGCGGGGCGCGGGGGGGGAAGGGGTGCGAGGGGGGTGGCGGCGAGGGGAGAGAGGAGAGGAGAGCAGGGGGGGGGTGCGGGCGCGAGCGCGGGGTGGCACGGGAGCGCCGCCGCAGGGCGGCGGGTGGCGTGGGTGGGGGCGGCGCGGGGTTGCCGCCGCGGGCGGGCGGAGGGGGGCGCTGGAGGGCACTGCGCGGGGCGGCGGTGCGGTCGCCGCGGGCGGGCGGTGGGGCACCGCGCGGGCGGGCGGGCGGGAGCGCGGGTGGTGGTGCTGTGCGCCGCCGGGTTGCGGGCGGGGGCGGCACTGTGTGCGCCGCCGCGGGGGGTGGGGGTCGCAGGGGGGTGGACAGAGGAGAGAGGGGGATGGGGGGTCGAGGGGGGTAAGGGGGAGAGAGGGGGATGGGGGAGAGAGGGGGATGGGGGAACGAGGGGGGTAAGGGGGAGAGAGGGGGATGGGGGGGCGATGGGGGTAAGGGAGAGAGAGGAGAGAGGGTGTGAGAGAGGGGGTGGGAGAGAGAGGGGAGAGAGAGAGAGGGGAGAGAGAGAAGAGAGAGAGAGAGGGGAAAAGGGGAAGAGAATGAGGGGGAGAGAGGAGAGAGTGGGAGAGAGAGGGCGGGGGGAGGGGGGAAGGGGTTGTGGAGGGGGAGGGGGAGAGGGGGAGGGGGGAGGTGGTGGTGGAGGGGGAGGGGGAGAGGGGGAGGGCGAGGGGGAGGTGGTGGTGGAGGGGGAGGGGGGAGGTGGTAGTGGAGGGGGAGGGGGAGGGGGGAGGTGGTGGTGGAGGGGGAGGGGGGAGGTGGTAGTGGAGGGGGAAGGGGAGGGGGAGGTGGTAGTGGAGGGGGAGGGGGAGGTGGTAGTGGAGAGGGGGAGGTGAGGGGGGAGGTGAGGGGAGGGGGGAGGTGGTGGTGGAGAGGGGAGGGGGAGAGGGGGAGGGGAAGATGAAGGGGGAGGGGGAGGGGGGAGGTGGTGGGAGGGGGAGGGGGAGGGGGGAGGTGGTAGTGGAGGGGGAGGGGGGAGGTGGTGGTGGAGGGGGGAGGGGGAGGTGGTAGTGGAGGGGGAGGGGGAGGGGGGAGGTGGTAGTGGAGGGGGAGGGGGAGGGGGGAGGTGGTAGTGGAGGGGGAGGGGGAGGTGGTAGTGGAGGGGGAGGGGGAGGGGGGAGGTGGTGGTGGGAGGGGGAGGGGGAGAGGGGAGGGGGAGATGAAGGGGAGGGGGGAGAGGGGAGGTGGTGGAGAGGGGGAGGGGGAGAGGGGGAGGGGAAGATGAAGGGGGAGGGAGAGAGGGGAGGTGGTGGAGAGGGGGAGTGGTGGTGGAGAGGGAGGTGGTGGTGGGGGGGGGTTGAACATGACTTTCCCAAGTCCCTCCCTGCTCCTATTAACCAGACGCTTTCCAAGTCTTTCTCGATGGAACGGGATTGTCGCGGAACAATGGACGGTGGGTGGAAGGCTAGGTCATTGCTGCGAGAAGGGCTCGATGTTACTTACATGGCGAGGATAGGAGTAAGGGGGCGGTCGATGGAGAGGGAGGAGTGTCTTGCGTGGGGCTCGGAAGGAGGAAGAGAATGGAGGCAAAAAGTGTGAGATGAAGAATGAGGGGGGGTGGAGTAGGTTTTTATAGGTTTGGATTTTAGGTTTAGGGTTTAGGTTTAGGGTTTAACCCTAAACTCTTCCCGAGCCATAACTCTTTATGGAGAGCTCGGTTTGCCTTTCTGTAAAAAAGGTAAAATGATCGTAATTGAAAGCTCTACGCAACCGTGTTCACTACCTAGCCTAATTGTACATCATGTGGCTTTTATACCTACCTACGCATGTTTACTTGTCGCTACTTGAGACGCTAGTCTCCTCGGCAACGGCGCCAAATGTTGGCTCTTTCCTACTGCTTTCGTAGGAAGAGCTGGGTATTTCTATGTTGCAGGGTTCCGAGGCTTTTTGTCACCTACAGATATATTGAGATTGTCGTTGTAGTATATATGTAGCTTAGGACCTCGAGTCGTGTTCCGGTGAGAGACGTAGGCTTAAGTGTGGTGAGTAAACAAAATGCAAGCATGTGTAAAAGGCACGTAAACCATTGTTGTTGGGGTAATGAAGGCTTTCGCCTTCATTGGGGGTTGTAGGGTTTAGGAGGAGTTTAAGGGTTCAGAAGGAGGTTCCAGGGTTTAGAAAGAGAGTTCAAGGGTTCAGAAGGAGGTTCCAGGGTTTAGAAAGAGTTCCAGGGTTTAGAAAGAGTTCCAGGGTTTAGAAGGAGGTTCCAGGGTTCAGAAAGAGTTCCAGGGTTTAGAAGGAGGTTCCAAGGTTTAGAAGGAGTCCAGGGTTAGAAGGAGGATCCAAGGTTTAGAAGGAGTCCAGGGTTAGAAGGAGGATCCAAGGTTCAGAGTAGAGTACATGGTGGAGAACTCGTCTCCCTCGTAGATCATGGAGTTTAAGGGTTTAGGAAAGCATAGGAGTGGGAGAGGAAGAAGGTGTAAGAGCATGGGTGAAAGAAGAGAGAGGAGGAGGAGGGAGGAGGAGGAGGAGGAGAGAGGAGGAGGAGGAGGAGGGAGGAGGAGGAGGAGGAGGAGGAGGAGGAGGGAGGAGGAGGAGAAAGAGGAAGGAGGAGGAGGGAGGAGGAGAGGGAGAGGGTGGGTTGCAGGGTTGGAGGAGAGGGGAGAAGGGTTGCAAGGTTAGGACATGCTTTTGGACGTGCAGTGCAAGGAAGCATGGACACTTGAGACAAATGCTTGGAATACCAAAGTAGACTCAACACAATGCCCCAAAGAGTGTGGGCTTCATTCCATTATGGGGTATTTATACAAGTTGGAGAGCTTCTCTCTCTGCATGTAACACAAAGTCGTATCACAAAGTTGTAACACAAAGTCGTATCACAAAGTTGTAACACAAAGTTGTGTCGCAAAGTCGTAACACATTCTCTCTCTTCATGTAGAAGATGTATCACAAAGTTGTTACACAAAGTTGTTACACAAAGTTGTAACACAAAGTTGTAACACAAAGTTGTGTCACAAAGTTGTATCACAAAGTCGTAACACATTCTCTCTCTTCATGTAGACAAACTCGTAACACAAAGTTGTTACACAAAGTCGTAACATAAAGTTGTGTCTAGAAGTTGTAACACAAAGTTGTATCACCTTCTCTTTCTTCATAAGTTCATGTTGGCACAGAGTCAACAATCTCCCAATTGGGATATTGATTTTCATGTTCATCTTGATGGATCCAAGTATGCAATTGGGAGTGTGCTTTGTCAACCTGGTGAACATAAGAAAGACTACCCCTTTTACTTTGCCAGTCGACAACTCAATGATGCAGAAATCAACGATACAGCCACAGAAAGAGAAGCCCTAGCAAATGGTGTATAGTGTAAAGAAATTTCGGCACTATCTAATGGCAAATGATTTTGTCTTCTACACCGACCATCAAGCATTGCTTTATTTTGTGAACCATCTGTGTACCATAGGAAGAATAATCAGATGGCTCCTCTTGCTTCAAGAATTCAACTTCAAAATAGTGGTCCGCAAAGGTGCCCAACACTACATTGCCGATCACATGTCTCGAGTCAAGTCAAGAGAAGATGCCATTGGAGTAGAAGACGACTTACCAGATGCCACACTATTTCAAATAGATGCTGTTCCAGAATGGTGTGGAGATATCATTGGTTACTTGATGGCAAGAAGACCACCCCTGACATGAAATCTAAAGGCTGCACCCTATCAACTCATTGCAGGACAACTGTACAAGATGGGCAAGGACCAGCGCCGTCCCAAGCTCTTTGATGTAATCTTCTTAAAGGAGTACTTACGGGCACCTCCATGTCTCAGAACCCATCCCAAGTTCTATGCAGTTCCACGGCGTAAAAATGGGAAGCCAACATACACACTTTGGCTGAAGATCGAGTCATTAATTGGCCAATGATCGAACCCTACTCTGGTGTAGAATGGAATATCCAAGGCACCATGATCCGAGCACTTCAGCAGCATGAACAAACAATGCGCGGCAACATTGATCGCTTCCTTCACCAAAGTGCCATATTCTGCAAAACATTAGCATTAATTCTGGAGGTCCCATGTTACCTTGATTCCCATTTTCCTCCACTCAGCTTTAATCCCAATGAACGTATTGATGCTCAGATTACAAGCCGACTATATCAAAGAGTGATCTTCTTGGAGGCACGCCACATATCTCTGTTCGAGCAAATGGTAGATACAGGCTACCTGGAAACTACGCAAAAATTGTATGGTGCTAAGGCTCTACACTAGGATCGACTGGCACGACACAAGTTCCACAGCCACTGGACTAAAAACATGGCAACCCAGGTACGTGATCGCAATAAGCCATAACTCGAGGACGGGTAATAAAATGGATCCGGGAGTATGCTGACTCTGTGCCAACATGAACTTATGAAGAAAGAGAAGGTGTGACAACTTTGTGATACAACTTTGTGATACAACTTTGTGTTACAACTTTGTGACACAACTTTGTGTTACGACTTTGTGTAACAACTTTGTGTTACGAGTTTGTCTACATGAAGAGAGAGAATGTGTTACGACTTTGTGAAACAACTTTGTGTTACAACTTTGTGTTACAACTTTGTGTAACAACTTTGTGTTACAACTTTGTGTTACAACTTCTACATGAAGAGAGAGAATGTGTTACGACTTTGTGACACAACTTTGTGTTACAACTTTGTGATACAACTTTGTGTTACAACTTTGTGATACGACTTTGTGTTACATGCAGAGAGAGAAGCTCTCCAACTTGTATAAATACCCCATAATGGAATGAAGCCCACACTCTTGGGGCATTGTGTTGAGTCTACATTGGTATTCCAAGCATTTGTCTCAAGTGTCCATGCTTCCTTGCACTGCACGTCCAAAAGCATGTCCTAACCTTGCAACCCTTCTCCCCTCTCCTCCAACCTGCAACCCACCCTCTCCCTCTCCTCCTCCCTCCTTCTCCTTCCTCCTTCTCCTCTCCTTCCTCCTCCCTCCTCCTTCCTACTCCTCCCTCCCTCCTCCTCCTCCTCTCTCCTCCCCCTCCCTCCTCCTCTTCCCTCCTCCTCCTTCCTCCTCTCTCTTCTTTCACCCATGCTCTTACACCTTCTTCCTCTCCCACTCCTATACTTTCCTAAACCCTTAAACTCCATGATTGTCGATGTCGATGCCTTCAACTCTCTTTATTTATCAAGAAGAGATGATACATATTCCTCAAACTTTGGATTTGGAAGATTCTTCAAAGTGGTTGTCAGTGCGCTATACTCTGTAGGCATGCTTTTAAGGAGAATTGCAAGTGCATCTTTTTCCCCTAACTTTTGCATTTATGCCTTCTAGTTGGGTCATAATGCTTTTGATTTTTTTGACAAATTGTGCCATCGTTAACTCTAATCATAATCTCATCGGCCTCGCTACCACATTTCTTAACACACACATTTCCTTTTCGCCTCCTTTCCTAGGAGAATTCTTAACCACTTTCGTTTAGAAGAAGAAACTTCTCAAATTTCCCATTGTATCCCTCATCAGTTGTCATAGTAATCGACCTTTCTTCTCCTCATATAAAGTCTGCTTAACCTTCATCCTTCCCATTCTCTACTCTTGCTCTAACAGTTTCAAAGCTTTTCTCCACATATCCACTCTCATAGACATTTGCAAAGACAATGGCTTCCAACCGGATAGAATAAAAAATATTATCCATAATTACATCTCTTCCAATACCTTCCCTCAACCAAAACTTGATTTATTTTCACTTCTATTTCTCACTAGGTGATGACCTGCTGTCTCACCTAGTGTGA
>NW_028239892.1:0-32163 GCF_047967505.1 Dipteris shenzhenensis | reverse complement strand
TGGGATGCCTTCCTCGGATGGTGGGAATACGACTGTCGGTAAGAGATGTAACTGGAAATGTCAGTTTTTGGATTACATATGAAGGACAGGAAAGTCACAGATTTGTCCGGTCCCTCCACATCCTGACTACCCAAACTGACTTCCTTTCTCAAGGAAACGGTGCGCAGATACTCCTTGTACTCGGATGATGGGGACAAACCATGAGCATAATGTGGGGTTGGCGTTGCTTAGAGGACTTTTGCTGTTTCTCGAGTGCGGCTCACGAGAAAGATGAGCAGCTCTTGCAAGTACATCGAAATTAAGACGTAGTTATTGTCCGGATAAATATTATCTGTCAAGCTGGACACTTTGAAGCAGCGAAGGCCAACGTCACATGCGACTGACAATCCCGCAAAACACGCTAAACGTCGATCATCGGCTCCAAATCACCGGGAAAGAAATATTTACGAGGCTCAAGTTTTGGTTAAAAAGATTTATACATCGTCAATCATTCACGCACATTGTGCTAAGCCAACCACCATGGCTGGAGTTGAAGGAGTCTCGAACACGGAGCTGCTCTTGCGCTTGAATCAAATCTTGGAAACTGCGTCAAATCATGAGAACGAGGCACTTCAAGGTTATCTCAACCAATACACGTTCGAGGACTGTGAAGCTGCGGACGTACTAGATCCTACCACAGGTCGTTGTCCGCTTCACTTTGCAATCGCCAGCTGTGCTATTTCTCAAGCCAACGGTGAGTCAAGTCACAATGTAACTCAAGAGATTGTAGAAGAATGCGGAGCTGAGACGGTGAGACTTTTGCTTGAAAATGGTGCAATTTGGAACCAGCTTGACAAGAACAATGAAACCCCTGGATGTCTTGCTCGAAGGCTGCAGCTGGATCATCTCTATCAGCTCATGGTTGATGCTGGCGTTCGGGCCGAGGTCTTGCTCAATAGACTTGAAGGTTACGAACAGCTAGATGATGAGGACACCCAGCCCAAAGAAGAGGAGGAGATGGTCACGGAAGGAGATGACGACGATATTCCAGAGCTCATCGTTACAGACGTCAACAGTTCCGATTATCTGAGCTCCGCTTTATCTTTCACCAAGGACAAGCTACTAGACGATCAGTCAAATGGCGTGATGATGGAGTGGGAGAGAGACATTATGAAGCGATCCGCCGAATCAGTCGTACGCCGTTCTGGTTTGAATGTTCTCAATATCGGCGCAGGGATGCTCATTTTCGATAGCATCATCCAGGACTCGCCAAACAAACCAGCGAGCCACCATATCATTGAGGCACATCCAGATGTCCTGGCTGATATGAGGAGCAAGGGGTGGTTTGAGAAGCCTGGAGTAGTCATACATGAAGGCAAGTGGCAGGATGTACTTGCTGAATTGGTTGCACAAGATCAAACCTTTGACGCCATCTACTTTGACACTTTCGCCGAGTCGTACTCACAATTCCGAGAATTCTTCCAGGAGTGGGTGATAGCTCTTCTCAACCAAGCTGGCAAATGGTCCTTCTTCAATGGCATGGGTGCTGACCGACAAATCAGTTATGATGTCTACCAGAAAGTTGTTGAGTTCGATCTTCTGGAAGCTGGTTTTGATGTTGAGTGGGAGAATATTGACATTCCTATACTCGAGAAAGAGTGGGAGGGTGTCAAGAGAAAATACTGGAATGTTGACACCTACCGTTTACCAGTGTGTGGCTTTATGGATTGAGACGGACTCCAGCAGCAACCAGAAAATACGTCCAAAGACTTTACATTAGCAACAATGAACTTGGCGATTGGAAGCATAATTTGAAAAGCTTACGATTTCTGGAAGGGCGTGAAACAGCAATGAACCACCAGCATGGCAGGTCGACTTGACTCGAATAGAAGTTTTAGACCCGGCAGTCATTGTACCGAGCATTCAGAGGTGCCCGGCCAAGATACACGACATCCAGGTGACCAGTTCTGCAAACAATCATACCTATCCACCTAGCTGCATACAACAGAGTCATTAGTCCACATTGGCTCAATCTTACCTGACCAACATGAACTGCCCAGAGCTTCGGTGTGAACTCCCCCGCATATGTGCCAGGGTCTCCTCACAATTAGACTACGGCAGTCACCACACGCGTCAGTCTCCCCGCGTTGCTGGACAAGAACTGTAAATACCTTGGAGGATGACAACGATGGCACTTACCCTTGAGTCCGGGGGAAATGAGAGGGGCAGTTCTATGAATGAAAAATATAAGGTGAATGACTGCGCGAGCTGCAACTGAGAAGTCTTCCTCACAACTCAGCCAACTTTGATTTATCTATACATACGACGAAGCAAGGAAAATCAGATCACAATATTACACGTTCAACCCTCAACCCTCAACATGCCACGAACAGCCATCGTAACAGGATCTGCCCGAGGCATCGGTGAAGCCATCGTCCGCCGTCTAGCAAAAGAAGGCTACCGAGTCTGTGTAAATGACATCTCAGCCAACCTCGAACTGATGGACAAAGTCGTTCAAGATCTCAACAAACAATACGGAGAAAACACAGCGATCGGATATGTTGCCGATGTCACCAAGTCAGTGGACGTCAAAGCAATGGTCGACGAGTCCGTGAAAACACTGGGTCCACTGACTGTGATGGTTGCCAACGCTGGAATTGCTCAAGTCAAGCCAATGCTCGAGCTGTCAGATGAGGATGTACACCGAATGATTGACGTGAATTTCATTGGAGTGTTCAATTGCTACACCGCAGCTGCACGGCAGATGATCGCGCAAGGACCAGTAGAAGCCGAGAGTACAGGATACAAGATCTTAGGTGCAGCATCTATTGTTGCATTCAAGCCATTCCCCTTACTTGCACATTACTCTGCTTCCAAATGGGCAGTACGAGGCTTAACGCAGGTAAGTGGCACTATTCCCACTCCACCACCACTTTGGATTCGCAGGATGCTAATCGGTAACACACAGGGCTTCGCAATGGAAATGGCCCGGCACAAAATCCAAGTCAACGCCTACGCCCCCGGTATAGTCGGCACGAGCATGTGGGAGCTGATCGACGAAAAACTAGGCGAACTCGAAGGCAGACCCAAAGGCGACAGCGTGAAGAAATACTCATCCGAACTGACGGCTATGGGCCGCGTCAGCGAACCAGAAGACGTAGCGAATGTGGTCGGCGGCTTTTTATGTGGTAAAGACAGTAATTTCGTGACTGGACAGACAATCGTCGTCGACGGGGGCATCATCTTCACTTGAGAACGACATCTCACAAAAGAAAAGAAAGAAATTGAGGAAGTCGTAGAGAATAGATTTATAATCAGACCATAACTACCACAACCTCCTCCCCCACAGCATTAATTTAAAATCCACACATCCTCATCCGTACCATCCCTCCCCCTCTCTTAACCCATCCTTCTTCACATCTCATTTCGAAAGCTCATCATACCCAATTTCCACGCGATTACTCGGTGTCCCAGCCCCACTTTTAGGAGGATATTCATGCCCTCCCACCGTGACTTTCGGCGTACATGTACAACGTTGGGTTTCTGGAATGTTGTCCATCACAGAGGGGATGTGGCTGCCGCAGCCCCACCATGTGGATTTTTCTGGATAGATAAAATGTCAGTGAGGATGGAGGCCGACGGTGTAGTTGGTACATGGAGGGGGGGATATGGTAAGTGAGTGAACGGGTTAACGGGATATTTGGTGGTTTAGATCAGGTAGTTGCTGGTTGGGGGAAAAGCGCTTACGGCAGTTTGGACAGGTCCGTTTCATGCACATCTTTATTTTGGAAGAGTACTGTTTGAACGTTTGAGGGATTGTACGAAGTTGGAAAGTTTTGGGTTCGGATGGGAAAAATGCTGTTTGATGTGTAGGTGACTGTTGATATGTATCTTTTACTATAGTAGACAACGGCAAGTGATTGGGGAACACTAATCGAGCTGGGTGCCTGATTGAGAGGAAGTGCGGAAATAGCCGTTCGAATACAATGTATGCATCCTCAATTGCTACATCTTCCTGTATGAGAGACCTGTGATCTTAATCCCATCCAAAATATGTATTCCACAGATTCATCTCAGTCAACCTAGAAGAGATTTTAGGTTGCTCACTTCCGGCGCCACTGCTTCCTTCGACTTCAACGTTAGGACAGCAGCTCTTTGGGCTAGCGGAATAATATCTTCAAGTCGTTGATCGACTGGTTCTCTCCTCACCAGACCAGCGATGAGTGTACCAAGCACGGTGTCTCCTACCCCATTCACACTAACGATATCTCCCTGAGGTACTTCTTCAGCTGGTGGGAATAGCCTCATATATACTCCGCCAACCGCAGGATTACTGTCCGAAGTGCTCCTCGACAGGATGTATGGAGCTGACGCTGGATTCGTCAGTCTGTCATCGCCTTTCCTCAGTAATGCTGTCAAGAGACAACCCTCGGATCCAAGTTTTGTGACTATTGTAGGTATGAATGGAAGTAGTCTGATACTTTGTTGAGGTATTCCTCGATCGGCGAGCTGTGGGTTTGTCATGGCGACAAATTTCTCCCGAGATCCAGAGCTTGACATCCCCATACTGTCGACAGTCAGCCACCATTGCTCTGATTCGAAAAGACCTGCTTCTTGCGCTGCCTCATGCATAGCCAGCAGCTCATAGACATTCGGCGTGGCCAAGTTGATAACGTGATACGGCACAACCGATGTGTTTGTCATGGACTTATTCGCCTTTCTAAATATTTGCGCAGCTTTGGCGGTGGAGACTGGCTCAAACGCAATCGGGACTTTTGCATATTTGGTAGCCTCAATGATAGTTGACATTATCGTAGGAGACCAATTTCCATCCATGGCGACCCATTTTGGTTTTGCAGTTTCCAGAATTGATGACCAATATTCGATGCTCTGCAACTCGGGCCTAGTGAATATGGACATGTCGGCCATGGCAATAACCAGATCTTTCTCTAGGTCGTTCATAGCAACATACTGAGCAGTCCGCGCTCCATCTTCTGTTTTCAATTCGCGGACATAGCTGGAAGGAAGTCCGGTCCTGATGAGCTGCTCACGTAGTGACAACCCAGCAATATCATCGGCAACCACACTTGCCAGTGCTACTTTGGCCCCTGCATATAAAGCGGCTGTTGCAACATTGCGTCCAACTCCGCCTATGGATTGTGAAATTAATGCTGGATTGCTTGTATGCATGATAGGCGCTTTGCCCACAACATTGGTCTGAAGAGGCGCATAATCACAGATTGTGTCACAAGCCAATGATCCAATAACCAGGATATCAACTTGAGGTTTCGCTGAGGATGATATCTCGCTATCTTGCGATATGCTGGGTTCTGCCACAGGTCGAGCTCCAAACATCGATACCGTTTGGTCCGTATTCGACTTCGGCCTGGCATAAGTTAGAAACATTTCACTTGTTTCGAAAGTATTCCGAACATCTCACTCAGTTCCAGCGATTTGCTCCATGCGATCTTGATGCTCAAGTCTGGCTAGCTCAACAGCCACTTTCGTCCCTCTTATCACATTCGCTTCGACCAAGGCACTATTGGCCCTCACACTTGCTCCATTGCTAAGTTCTTTGATTCGCTTGAGCACATAAGGAGTGTTTGCGGCACCATGGAATCCCTTCTCGTTGGCTTCCATGACAGCTTGCTCGATAATGCCGTCAACTTCGTTACGAGTCATTGCTGCATCGATCGGAACAGGGTTTGCCAACAGGAGGCCGGAGTGAACGGGCAACTGGGACTGGGCGTGGATAATTGCTGCAGCATCTGCTTCATTTTCAATTACTCGAGGGCTGCGGACACCACTATCTCTCGTGAAGAATGCTGGGAAATCAACATCGCCAGTGCGGCCATCGGCGAAGGTCCCAACACCCACGCCTTGCGTCTCTAGATATTCCAAAGTTCGAGGTATATCAAGGAAGCCCTTGCAACCTGAGCAGACCACAGCAACAGGTGTTCTCCCAAGCTCTGTCAGGTCGGCTGAGATGTCCATGGTATTCTCTCCGCCACGATGTACACCACCGAGTCCGCCAGTTGCGAAGACTTTGATCCCAGCTAGGTGGGCCAATATCATTGTTCCTGCAATGGTGGTACCACCGTGATATTTCTTGCCTCGTAGACCTAGACCACCAATAAAGCCCAGATCCCTTCGAGATATCTTCAATGTATCTTTGCTTCCAGCTGTGGAAATTAGCTTGATGAGCTCGTCAGGATCCATGCCGATATGTGCTTTGCCGTCCAACACGCCAATCGTAGCTGGTACAGCTCCGTTCATTCGAACCAGTGACTCAAGTTTCGAAGCCAGGGCAACATTTTCAGGGTATGAATAACCTGGAACTATTAGTCTCGTGATCAATGCGTCTGTGTATAATGCGTGCCGTGCGTGTATATGGTTGACTCGAGGGCGACTACTGGTCTTCCAATGCTAATCGCTTGCTCCACCTCTTCTGATATTTTGAACAGCTTGCTGCGCGTGGATACATTTCGGCGGACAATATGATTCGGCCGAATTAATCTCGGGGCGTATGAGAGCGCGAACCCTCTCGACAACGGAGGCATGGTGTTAGATCCGTGTCAATATCCTACAGATAGGCCCGTAGATGATTCGACTGCAACCGCAACACACTACCACAAAGAGCGTAGATCCGTAGCCTCGTACCAAAGTCGCGATTTGCGCAAGGCTGAAGCGACGTCATTTACGGTACATCGAACAAGATTTACCTGGTCATAATCCTTGTGCTAAACACATATAGAATGCTATAAAGGTCTCTCAACTCCAGGTAAGTCGACACAGGTAAGCTTCTCTTGGGTATTTCGTCGTTCTTGAAAATGGTCAAATTAGAAATAGGCGGCCTCCCTACTTTACAGGTCAATACTGATGGTGACAACAAAGCGAAGAAGATCACGATAGGCAGTAATACTAGGACAATATCACAGAGCAATCCAGTGCGTTTGAACTGGAGCAACAAAGAAGCGAGACTTGTCATCACCTCTGACACAGACGAGTTCGATGAAGACATCCTATATCAGTTCCAAGAAGAAGGGTTCCAGGTCGCCTATCTGGCATATAGTGGTGATCATGCCGCCTATAACCGACAATTTGCAACATCTCGCAGATCCCCTGGAACTAGGTGAAACGTACGCCATAGTAGGTAAGTGATAGGAGCAAGCCCTTAGAGTACCAAATTGTAAAGTACACAACCTTACACGGCACACTCCCAGCTTATGGTGACGCCGCGGCATTATGCCTCGAAGCATGTCAGAGTCCCATGCCCAAACTGTGCGCAATGGTGGCATACTACCCACCCTACATGCCAAATACGACAGCAAACTTCCCACCCTCGCTAAAGCTATCGATACATCTCGCTGGCTCGCAGAGGTTCGGCACTCGCCATCCCTCGTATCGATACCCAGACACTGAACCCGGTTTCGCAGAGTCAGACATGGAGGAATACAACACCACCGCGGCACGACTTGCCTGGTCGCGGACATTGAGGACCCTACGCTACGGGTTCGGCATTGAAATCGATCTCGAGCCCATCTGGGATAATCATATAGCGCAGGAGTTCAAGACTAAGAGTGCAAGCGACGTGATGAAGACGATGGTCGCTCAGCCGTATGTCAACCATGTTCCCACGATGACAGGCGGGATCGGACACAAAGAACTCTATCGGTTCTATAAGGATTTCTTCATTCCTGGAAATCCGCCTTCACTAAAGATCAAGCTCTTATCCCGCACGATGGGTACGGATCGTATCGTCGATGAAATGCTCGTTACATTCAGACATACGGTGGAAATCCCGTGGATGCTGGCGGGCGTGCCGCCCACTGATAAGGAGGTCGAGGTCGTTCTCGTTAGTGTGGTGTGTATTCGTGGTTCGAAGCTACTTCACGAGCATGTTCACTGGATCAGGCTACTGTACTGGTGCAGATTGGCCTTCTAGACCCTAAGTTGATACCCAAGACGTTCAAGACGATGGAGGATGGGAGGGAGAAAGAGGTGAACCGAATGCCGGTCTGTGATCGGGAAGCTGCTAGAAAAGTCGTGAATGAACGTGATGGTGAGAGCAATGAGTTGATTCCAGGTTGGTGATTTTGTTGTACAGGAATTTGCTGGACTAGAGTTCAGGCATTGACATGAATAGCAGTACTACATCACCACTATCGTATGTGTCCTACGGATATTGTACACTTAGCGACATTCCGGCGTTTGAGCTTGTCACGTGCTAATTCAGGCATTTAAGTAAATACAAAGTAGAATTTGTCTTACAAAATACCCAGGTGCAGCTTAGTACTATCGAAATTCCACATCCAAACCGCATTAATCCCTTCACATACTCAAGACACGGTCTGCGAGCCTACCCAATAAGAGTCTATAGTCTCGACTGATGCCACCAAGTCTATAACCACTCATATAGTCAGCAAGCAGAGCGGTCACAATCGAAACAGCCGGAACTGCCAACACTGGGCCCCACACATTCCCTTTGCTACCGACTCGCTGGTCTGACAATCCTTCGCCAGGGTGAAAATCGACCTTCGGCAGTTGTCCCTCGATGTACTTTCGATTCTCCAATTTGAATGGTAGATATCGCCATGACAGCACTCTTTCGAGATAGGAAGGCATCGTAACGACGGTACGCGTGTGTGAGAACGCATCGAACCCATATTTACCATGATACGAGCCATACCCAGACTCACCGACACCTCCAAATGGCGAGGAAGGAACACCTGCATGTATCCTACACCAATGTTAGCTAGATCCCACATATGAGCGATGACCCCTTGGTGTAATCAATTCTACGCTGTTGATGTCGAAAAATTGAGCGAGGGGTGCTTACATGATATCATTGATTGTAACTCCGCCAGACGTTGTCCGGTCCAGTATCGAGTCTACCTCTTTGTGGTCCTTCGAAAAGATGTAGAGCGCAAGTGGATGAGGCATTTCATTGATAATGCCAACGGCTTCGTCAACACTCGCTTTGAGTACGGGCACAAAGGGGCAGAACAACTCCTCGGACATCAGAGAATCTGACTTTTCCACATCTGCAATTACCGTTGGATGCACAAAATACGTTGATGCATCATTCTTGCCCGTGTAGACAACGTTTCCGGAAGACTTTTCGAGTAGATTGGTGACTCGAGAGAAATGGTTGCTGTTGATGATGTGAGCTACCTGTTGTGTTCCCGTCTTCAGAAACTCTTTCATCCAATATATGATACGCTCGACAACGTCATCATAGACTGCTGGGTCCGCGAAGACATGATTCACGTTGAGACAAACTTGCCCGGCATTGGTGAGTTTAGCATGTGCGATGCGTTTGGCGGATAAGTCGATGTCTGCTGTCTTGCCAACAATAGCAGGAGCTTGACCTCCAAGCTCAAGCACCACCGGTGTAAGATGTTTTGCCGCTGCGGTAGCAATGATGCGGCCGACCTTGCTTCCACCTGTATAAAAGATGTGGTTGAATTTATGCTCAATTATTTGTTTCGTTTCATGCGCCCCACCGGTGCAGATGCGGATCGAATTCCGATCCAGATATTTGGGAACCAATTTCACTAGCAAATCTTGACATGCTGGTGCCACTTCTGACGGTTTGAGCATCACACAATTTCCAGCTGCAATAGCTGGGACTGCAGGTGCAAGCAGTGTGTAAATAGGGAAGTTCCAGGCGCCAATTATCAAGGCCACACCCAGAGGTTCTTTTCGCAGCCACGCTTTGCCCAATCTACCCATGACAAACCCTGCTTGTGCCGGGGACTCGCCCTGGGCCCATTTCTCGCAGTTCTTGAGCGCGTCTAGGACCTCACCTTTGACTCCTGATATATCAAATGCGATAGCTTCATACGCATGTCGTTGAAGATCCGAGGTTATGGCATCAGCCAGCGCTGTTTCGTTCTCATGAATCATCCAATAGAGTTGTTTTAGTTGCCATTTGCGCCACTGAATAGACTTTGTGATGCCTGTGCGATAGGTGTGATGCAGCGTCTGGTATGCCTCTTGAAACTCGTCTGCTGGAGTAAAGCCTGACATCTTTTAGATTGTTTTCTGACCGTGTTGAAGGAAAGATCGTGAAATCTGGTTGAGGGGCCTGTCTGCTGAAGGTGACCTTCCCTCCTAGGTGGGTCTCATGGCCATCCTACCCTATTTGGCTGTACTGGAGTTCTAGCTTTTCTCGTCCCTGGAGTTCGTGCTCTGTACTAACCTAGGGTTGTCTCACATGAACGATTAGCCCATTCATTACTGCAGACACCTCTCGGTCCTCGGATGCGCGGTACGTTATTCATCCGGCCCATTCTGGGTAATGAAGCCTTCCTCTGGAGATCGGATCTTAAATTGGCCATTCATGGGGGTTGGCCTCTCTCGACCTGGGCATCATATTTTTCATGTTTGCACTGGAGTGGTTCTGAGATGCGAAAGCAAGATAGAGATAACATTCTATACGTTGAAAGTCGTGGGTCCAACTTGACATGTACATCCAGTCTGGTGCATCGTTCTTTTCTTCTCGTGCTCACTCGACCAGGAAGGGGATCTTCGCTTTCGATGAAACCCAGGCAGCCACCCAACGCCTCTACAGGTCACAGGTTCATCTCTCTCTTCCCCTTCCCGAAGATCTGTATCGTGTATCCTACAAATGTTCGATTGTTCAGGCCTTAGTCTAAGATTGCTGAGCAAGGGAAGGCGCTTGAGGCATCATTTGGTGGCAGGTGTACAATTTCCAATACACACAGCCGTCCATGGCAATCGTATGCCATGGCACATGATAAATGAGTCTAGTTCACCAATTTTCGATCCAAAGACAGAGAGATGCAGCGAGCGTTGAGGTCTCCGAGCTCTTGAAAAGTGGATGAGTAAAATCTGCAAGTTAGTGATTGATATCTCGGATGATTATACATACCAACAACTTTGCGGAAGCTGCTATTGTCTTAGTGGTCATCCTGTTACGCCTATATCAACCGCAGGGAGGGTTCAGCCACCATTATGTCTGGTTGGTACAACAGCCCCCACGAGCCCCTTTGCCCTTTGGAAGTGACACAATTGCAGTAGCAGCCCCAATGCTGATGAAGTCCCTATAAGCGACCTAGGATTAGGGGGCTCTTTAGGCATTCCCTGTGCATCTATTTGGTGCCTCGGTGGGCCAGTCTTCGAAAAAGGGACTTTGCTCGTAATGAAAAGCTTGGCAACCATGATTCGCTCAGAGCGCTGTGAACGTCACGCCGTTGAACCCGTGCTATCCTGTACTTGTCGATAGTCCAGTTCATTTACATAAAAGCCGACTACCTCTGCGACAACACTCAGTCGCTAGGCTCCTCGGAGCAGTAAAGACCTTGCTATTGTCTTCCTCAACAAGTGCTGCTGCTGCTACGGCGCACCATGCCTCCAACGAGCCCCTCTCCTCAGAAGCGTCCTTCCCTAGCCGAACGGTCTTCCTCTACACATTCGCTATCCTCGGCGGGCAGACCATCGAATGCGAAACAGGGTCATAAAGTGCATGTGGTAAACAAGCATCAACGGAATGTCTCCCATGGTAAAGGACTGAACAAATTGGGAAAAGTTGGATCAAATGTTAACCTTACGGCCGAGGGCAAAGCTCATCAAAGGAAGAAATCGGGACCCGTCACGCCAACAGACTCTCCCAAAACACCGGTCGCACCCAACTTCAAGCGCAACAGTTCACACGCGGCATTGCCTAAAAACACGTCTCATGGAAACTTGCGCAAGAATCTGTCTGCGGGAGCATTGGCGAACAAGAGAAATCGCTCTCATGGCGCCTTGATGAAGCTTGGTGCTCAGACATCTCAAAAGACGAAACAGACCGAGCAGAAACATGGTGTCTTCGATCTCGGAGATGCATCCTCGGAAGAAGAGGAAGAAGGTGAATGGGAGGATTCTACCACACACTCACCAGAAATGTCAAGAAATCAGTCCAAGGCATCAACGCCTCTCCGTCCGCGCACGCCAAATGGAGAGGCCCAAAAGCCACCAGACCATGAAGACAGTCAAGATCGAACAGACGATCCTCCAGAACCAGCGGTTGCACGAACCAACAAATCCGCACCAAATTTGAGGCAAGCACTTACAGATCACCCTCCTGCAGACCCAACTCTTTTACAGAATACACCTCGGGCGACAAAGGCTCCTCCGGCAATGTCAACAATATCTGCTCAAGTTGGACCAGCTGACACCCAACGTGGCGATTCCACGCGATCTGTGTCGACCGCTACATCGGACACTGTGAAGCCACCCAGTGTGGGCAATGGTACACCAGCGGTTGGTACTGCTTCATCGGGAAGTGGTGGTGTGTCACATTTTCTTCAGGCTTCCTCTCTTGCAACATCGAGTAAGACTTTCGAGACCGGATCCGACGAAGATTCATCCAACAGTTTCATGGCCAATTACAAACCTCAAACACCAGGTGATTCGCCGGATAAGCCTAAGTCGATGTTGAACAAAATCTCAAGTAAAGCGGCTCCCTCCCGAACCAATCAAAGGATGGAACTACAAAGACGAGAAGTGATGCGAGGTGGTGCTGCACCGGGAGGCGCTTCCGGTCCGGTGGTAGGTTTGAACGGGGGATCCGCTATTTCCCTACATAATCGATCTGGCTCTAAAGCGGGTGCCAGGAATCGTTCGATGGGCGGAGAGATGAAAGCATTGAAGTTGGATTATGAAACTGCTCTCAAGCAATTGACTGTGGTTCGACGATTTCGGAATCCCATGCTCGAAAGTCTACACCGATTACAGGAAAATGAGGTGATTTCTACGTTGTCGGGATCGAAAACACAAGCCGGATCGCAGTCAAAGAATCGGCCACAAAGTAGACGTGAACCAACAGCCAGCACAGTCGGTACACCCAAAGTGAGCGTTGCCCGAAGTCCAGCGGAATCGAGGTCTCAAAGTCAAGCACGGCACGGTCGAGTTCAGTTTCAGCTTTCCCGACAAGGTAGTCATGATGATATTGGGTTGACAACATCTCAGGGAAGCCCAGGTGGGTTCGAGGAAGAGCAGGATGGCGTATCGCCCGAAGAGGCTCTCATTCGTCGCATGTGGGAAGCGAGAGTCATTCACGAGAGTGGTGGGGTCCAAAGCACGGCCTGAGGGATATTTAATGTCGAGATTAGGAAGGGATTACAGAGAAACTGATTTGGGGTTCTATTTCATGCATAGCGTTCAAGCGATATTGGAGATTTTATCTCTTTAGGGTGGTCATACCTGATCCTTGATTTGGTCATCTGTGAGGACGTGACTGCTCACAAGACAATGTCTGCCGACTGGTGTGTAAGCAGGATCTGAGTCCATATGCAGGGACGAGTCATATGTACTTGCTAAAGTGCCAGATCAATAATTCAGCCATTTAATACTGTAACATATCATAATCATACACAACCAAGACCCTTCACGACTTATCTTGATTACTAAGTAGGTCATCACTGATTTCAGAAAAGCCATTGAGCTGTATTGCGGCAAAGTGGTAAAGCCCCTTAGGCTCTTCTACAGGCAGAACACCTCTCCCTTTCTCTTTCTCTCACTCGATCAGCCACCTCTTGGAGAGTGACGGCAACTATATTGTGTTACAACGACGATAGAACCGCAACAATATTAGTCTCACTACTGCTTAGCTCGCATTCGTACCGAGCCGCACAACGGAAAGTGAAGCGCTAGAAGTCTGAGTTTGATCTTCACATTGAGCACTTCGAAGCCGTCATCATATACGAACCACATACAGACACCTGGACCTGTCTATACATACATTGAAGCGAACCCCGAACATCAAGTCATCATTTGTTATTACTAATTTGATCTATTGACACATTCACACCAACTAAAATGGCATCATCCAGGAAGAAAAACCTCAGCACCACCTCAACCTCCTCCTCAACCACAACCATCATCCTCATCAACCTCATCCTCATTCCCCAAACCCCTCCCCTCTTCAATCCTCCCTTCCCTCTCCCATTCCTTCACAGCCATAATCGAACACGACCACGCGTCCCTAACCCAGCTCTCGACCCTCATCCTCTCACCCACCATCTCCCCCTCCACACGCCTCACCAACCTCACTCACCTCCTCTGGCGTCTCATAAGACACGGCATCTCCGAAACCCTAGTAATGCGCCCGGCATTCATATCCCATCCCCACGGCCCTGGCCTTGCTGCGGCGGAAGAAGACGCCCATGACCACGCGGTCCTCAAATCCAAATTAATCGACTTGTTCAAGGGTGTTGAATCCGGAAGGATCAGTGATGATGAATTAGTCCATGAGGTGAAATTTTTGAGCAAGGAGATGAGAATGCATATGCGGCACGAAAGTGGCGTGTTACTTCCAGAATTTGAGAAAGGGTTGAGTAGGGAGGAGAGTGTGTTGTTGGGGAAGTGGTATGCGGTTAGTTTGGTGCTTACGCCTGAAGTGGAGGTTGATGGCGAGAGGGTGTTTCAGGGGGATGTGTGGAGGTATATATCTGCTGAGGTGGGGGTTTGGGAGGAGGTGATGAGGAAGTTGGTGGATGGGGCGGAAAGGGGGGTTGACGGTGGATATTTGGATGGACGGGTCAAGAGGGAATTAGAGAGGATTGGATTAGGTGTTACGGGGCAAGGGGGAAAGGTGAAATTGTAGTATGGTATACTATAGTGTTGGAGGGGTTGCTAGAGTGGCATGTGAAGATTGGGCTGTTATACGGGGTTATCACTAATATTGTAATCATCCATCGTGAGAACAAATGGACCGCCTCATCCGTGTTATACAATGCTGTGAACCAAGGCAGTATTACTTATACAAGGTAATAGCAACCGACTCTCCTCCTCCATTGCCTTGCGGTACAGCCCGAGACCAAAGAAAGGTCTCTCATATAGTTGATCCTGCTGCAAGATCTGAAACGTGGACTGCTGTGTATTCACACCAGTGTTCGCTGCAATGGTTCCAATAGACACACCTCCAGTCTTAGCCAATATCAGCTCCCTCTTCTTCACAATCTTGTCGGCAGACTCCACAGCATCAGTGACAGAAAAGGCCATGGCGAGAATGAGTACTAGTGGCAGTACTTGGCCAAAGCCCATAGAAGCTTCATTTTCCACGAGATGTCGGTTGGAGAGTTTCATGTCAATGACATCGCCTGCGCCCCAGGCAAAGAATACAACGTAAATGACCGCGATCAAGCACGGTGTGCCATCTGTCACTGCGTAGACGGACAAAAACTGCCTCAGAGCCCAGGCTATAATCAAGCTAATAATGGCAGTCCACAAGGGTAATATCCAGTATACTGTAGAAAGTAGTGTCCGGAACATGCTCGACTGACTCGACTGGATGTTCTCGATGACACTCCAGCATGTGGAGATTGACCTGCGTTCCATTCTTGAGAGCCAGAAGCCAAGGTGGTCATCAATCAGGAATTCGGTTGCTGAATGAAGACTGAGCAATACTCCAATCTCGTATATGATAAGTCCTCCAATCCAAAGCCAGTTACTTCTGCTTGATGAGTTGTCGTGATAGAGAAAGCAGCGACCAGATGTCAGAGGATCCCACTTATTGTCAGTATAGTTGGTATAGTTCCACTGAAAGTAGATTGAGATTGCGACTGCCACGAAAATGAATAGGCGTTGGAGCTTAACACGGTTGAGCGGACGCCTTGACCAGCGCTTTGCAGTCCCTTCGTCATATGAATTTTCCTCCTTGTCGTACTCGGTATAGGCGCGACCGGGGGAGCCAATGCTCTGCGCAGCCCACAACGAATTAAAGGTCAACAACCAGTAACAGATGACTAGATTTCCGTGATACATTGATAGTGATGTGTTTTGCACGATACCTGCGACGATAATGCCCGTCCCAGTCAGGAGCTGCAGGTCACAGAGCGGTTGTAGCGGAGCAGTGGCAAACTCATGGATCCATAGTCTGCGCCGAGACAGTGTGGTCATGTCGAGGGTATCGTCTGCTGGCTTTGACGGTCGTTTAGCACGAAGCCATGCACTGAATTCATCGTGGAAGGATGACACAGCGGTAAACGTACTGACGACTGCTGCGATCGTGGTTATACCAGCTATGACAATGAAGGAAGCCAATACCTAAAACACATTAGTAGAAGCGAAAGGCGGTGATGATTCGGCTATGCTTACACCGTAGCCTCCAATGTCGGAATCACCAGAGAAAGTGGCGTTACATAGGTCATTGAAATCCTGAAGACAATAGATTATGCTCGAATTGGGGTATTGGTGCCAATATGCTTCGCTGAGATTGGGAATCTGAGATGAGTTGAATGTACAGCTAGCCATTTTGAATGGAATCTCAGCAGAAGATTACCTCCAAAGACCATGCTGAACTTGGCAGATGTCCGATACTATGGTCCCCTTACTTTGTCTTATATCACCTCTCATACGTGGTCCTATGCAGCCATGGCATGATCTTAGCTCTGAGATCTTTTCAAACACAGGCTCGTCAAACACCTTCTGGATTGAGCAAAAGTCCTCGCGAGAGCCAGTCACAGCTCGATGACGGGACTTTTGCGCGTGGAGGTGACACCGGATGATTGTGGCTGTGTCAATTTACAGAAAGCACATGCAGGACTTGAACTATTTCCGGTTGTTGCCTGGCGTACCCCGGTCACTCTTCTCCCTGGTGCGATACATGGCGGTGCTCTGATCATCTCTGACTTCCCCGATCAATCATCTACTTGATTCGCGTAGCTACTGATTTTATGCAGTCTCTGATCAAAGAAAGGGTCATTGTCGGTGGGGAGCACCCAACACTGAGACTGCTGCAATAATGTTGCGGACTAACACTGCAAACACCAGGCTATCACAGCAGTCTAAGGTCTGAAGCTTAGGCCTCAGTAAGATACATGATCATCAAGATCCTTGGTAGATTTTCCTTTGCCATTAAGTTTGGGCAGACACAGCCATGGCCTATCTTTTCCAATTCGAAGAATGTTCGCCGGCAAGGTCCCAATGCTTCGTTCAGCCAGGTTAGATTCTCTATCATCGATAATCATGACTTTCTTCAGGGAAGTCGCATATCAGGCCAGGAAGTCATCTTCTGAAGCTCTTGATAGGGAGGAAGAAGCCGCAGATCAAGGTAAAGAATGGCAAATCGTTAAAGAAACCTCGAATGGGTTGGAACTGAGATGTCAGGCACCTTCCGTCCAATTCCTGTCTTCTTTGCATCCCTCTGGCGTACTCCTCGATACCAGGGGGACCAATGTGGCTCTTTCTTTGATCTCGCGATTCGATTGACTTCAAGAGATCTTGGCGGATCTGAAGCTCCATATTTGTTGATGTTGGTAAGATGGAAGTGTATCGATTAAGGTTGAGCAGCGGCGTTGGAGGAGCAGTGTAGCATACCACACATCAGTCCCTCATGTCTCAGTTTGGAGGCATAGTACCCATACTCAAGTATAGAGTATATCAAGCAGAGGTCTTGGGTTTTTCCGGCTTGCTCAGATCGGTCTAGCCCAAAAGGCAAATTTTGCATGAAATCCAAATTGTACACCATAAGTTTCCGGCTCATGCTACACGCCTCAGACTATGCTTCTGATTGTCAATAACGATGGCGACGCTGAAATGCATATCGCAGGCAGTTCATAAATCCTTCATTTCGTCCGATCGTATCTTTAACAGTCGTAGTCATCATGAATCATTCTGTACCTTTTTCATTGCAAACACGATGAAATAGCGCAAAGCAATTCCTGGCGTGTCTCGTGAATCTCATACTTCGGTTTGCCCCCAAGATTTCCAATCCTCGCAAAAAAGGATTTCCGAGTCGGTCGTGGTTTGATGGGTTGGAAGACGGCTTGAAGGTCGAGTAATTGTCTATGATACCTAAGCTGCGATTCGGGATCCATTTCGGTCGTCAATTTAGAGGACCAGATCTCTTCGTAGTGTTCGATTAAGAGGTTGGTCAAGCTTACCCATATGGCTTGCTCGTCTGTGGCCAAGCCATTTTGACGGCGTTGGCGGATGCTTTTCGCGAGCATGATGGCCGGATCAGAGTCCATCAGCGACGAACTTGATTTGGCTCCGCACTTGGCACCTTTGTGGATGAGACTTTTGGTCATCCCAATGCTCGGTGGTTCGGTGTGCCAGGTGTCGATCCATGTATCGTCAAAGTATAGGGCATCACTAAGGAGTGGAAACATTTCAGTTTTGTGATAGAAACCTCGGATCTCTGGATCCTCTGGAATAGCTGCCGAAATGTGCGATCCTTGAACTAAGCAAGAACCAACGGCTCGTGCTTCGATGAACAGTTTAACTCCGTATCGTACTGCAAGGCTATAGAAATGGTCGCAGAATTTGGTTCCACGCACAGCTGGATGCAGTGAAAGCCATCGTCCGCTCTGGAGACGTTGATTTTCTCCGGGCATAGAGTCCTTGATGAAAGCCTTCGATTCTTGAGCTTCGGTTTGCGTCAATCTGGCCAATTTGGATGCGGTTGCATCTAAATCGTCCATGAGTTTTACTATCTCTGCCGCGTTCTCGGGTTGAACTTTGGATGCGCTGTACATGAATTGCATAATCAATGCCCAGAATGGACTGTCCAGCATGAAGAGTCCTCGACTCGGTGGATTCGTCTTCAAATATGCTAATATACCTGTACAGATCCGTAAATGAACGTCAAATGATGTTTTCATCGAGGTCTGTAACCTTGATTGAACCTCTGGTCTTTTTATGTAATCGTGGACCGTCCGATGGAGATACTTCACGGTAGGGCTGACTGTGACCGTGGCGGCGTGCTTTCCTGTGAAGTTGGTGGATACTTCCAGAAACCCTTTAGTCCGACTGTTGATCCGTTTGCACATAAGACTCATTTGCATCTCGGACTGCTCAGAACTAAGGACTTGTATCTTCCGGCTCAGAGCTGAGTCGGTTGTTTCGTCGTCAATGAAAGAGAACAACATGACCATGAATGGCTCGAGGGAGGTTTCCATTAACTTGAAGAATTGCGCCGCGTGTTCGAGATAAAAAGGGTCGAGACTGCTCAGCATCTTCTCATACAGTCTTTCAAGCTCTGGTGGTAAGATATCCAGCCTTCTTTGTAAGTCAAATACGCGATCACCATGGCTCATACCGGCAAGTAGAGATGCCACCACAAGTCGAACCCAGAGGAACACGCCCGATGCTTTCTCCACAATGTTGAAGCGCAACTCGTCTGCATATCCAGGCTCTCGTACCTGTAGAGACACGAACTCGTCACTCGAATGAAGCTGTGCTGATGTGTAGGCCATGATATCGTTTTTGGTAAGGTTCTCCATCCTCAAGCTTGCATTCTGACCAAATGCTGTTTCAAATACATCCCATGGCCGACTCGAAACACACAATTTAATCTTAGAATGCTGGATTAGGTACTTGAACAATCGAACAAGGATCATAGGATCGCCATGAAATTCATCAAGACCATCGATAAAAAGACAGAGTCGGGTTTTGCTGTCCAGATGTGTTATGACAGACGCCAACATCTCCATAAGTTCATTTATAGACCAGGTCTTTCGTCCATACCTATGGAAGAGTGCTAGTGCTTCCCATCTACCTGGGGAGGCAATAGGAACGAGCTCTGGAAGTTGTGACAAGATTTGATGCAGCAGTGATCGTAGAAGACCGCCATGAGACATCTGTATTTGCGCTCCGGAATTCCAGAAAAAATAAGTTGTTGTGACCAGCTTCAGCGGAGCAGGGGCCCATTTAGCGAGATGATATTCACAACGAGGAAGTGGCTGCTGACTGACGTTGGATCCTGCAGCTTGGTCATCCCTTATCTGACAGACGTATTTCATCAACGTTGATTTCCCACTACCCGCCTTCCCTGTGACCCAATATAATTGCTCATCAGAGGCAAGCCAGTCAGCTAAATTAGTGTACTGTCCAGAGGTTGCACGATTATCGTCAAAGACCCATTTGAAAGTATCCTTATGAGCATCGGCAATACTTTCTTTCCGATCCTCCATCTCAGTAAAGTAGAGACGAGAAAGAATCGCCTCGGCAAATCTGGACTGGCGAGTGCCTGAGACCACAGGTAATGTTTCTTCGTCTTCGACACTGGTTTGCGTTTCCATTAAATTGTTGATGAAATTTTCCTCAATGAGATCACCCAACTGGATCTGATCATTCTCGCTGAGCTTGGACACAACCATGCTAATGATTTGTGAACCAAGACTTTTGCTCATGCCAGCAGCTCCATCTCTTGTGGAGTTTGGATTCAACTGCTTTATTCTCTCCTCGATATGTTGGAGAACATGTTTCTGTTGGTTCTCGGAAGCACGAACCTGTGCGCTGTGGAATCATTGTCAGGTAAGACACGGGTATTCAAAGTTCTGAAGGCTTGGGATCATACCGTGTGTCAAGGATAATATGTAGCATCAACTGATCTCGAAATCGGTCAAGTTGCTGTTGAAGCCGTGCGATATCGTCTTCCTTCCACACAGCCTTCAAGGCGGATCGCAAAGCGGCAAGCTTAGCACTACCAAGGACACGAATGCTGGGGCTGTCGAAGATGGCGACCAAGTCCGCTGCAACGGCACTACACTCTCGTGCCAACGCCTTGAAATGATTCGGGGCGCCGTTGACTTCATTGTCTTCATCCTCCAAGTTCTTGAGTATTTGTTGCAGGTCCTTGACCAGAAGAGGTACATTGGGTTCGGCAGACTTGGCCTGCTTGTAAAACTCTCGAAACTTGACCACCAACTTTGTGCTGAAGTCAACGAACTGGACAATGTTGCTGGCCAATCCAAAAGCTGCCACCGCTTCCGCCATTTCGGCGACGAAGGAACACTCTCAATAGTCGAACGGAGAGAGAGATTCATTGTCATAGTGGTTTAATATCACCAGACGACAATAAGGCTAGGGCGAGGGGTGACTTAATTTGCATCTCGATTTCTGGGAACGCCATTGGTGTTGAAATCAAGCGGATATCAGCCACAGGGGCTATGCACACAACCCTGCATAGTCAATCACCAGCCCGAAGAGCTTGTAAGGCTATACTGGCTCGGCTGCAAACAACCTGCATAGACAATGGGTAGACTAGATCCAGACACCTGTAACAATTGTGTCGTTTAAAGGACTGCTGATATGCTTGCCTGTCCAACAGGCTGTGTCATGATACGCTTTGCTCGGCCGTCTGTATTTTCCAGTATGAATACATCATGATTCTTGTAGAACATATCAGTGGTAGTGATATCAAGGACGTGGTCTAGCACATTCAATTGCCATTGTGGAACTGAGCATCAAGGACAATGTAAGTGCAGGAACTAAAAGTTGCCAGAAGTCTTTGGATGGTGGGTTGTTTGTAGAATAGAAGGGGGGCGGTGTTGAAGCTAAATAGGCAGTTGTAGACTGGTCCTGACTGGTGTGCGCCAGGAGGTTGTGGGGTTAGAATGAGGCTGAGCAATAGCCTTGGTTCACTACAGCTGTCACCATTGTTCTTGTCAGAGGATAGCATAGCAAGATACCTTGACCATCTTCAACAGCTGAGTAACGAAGGTAATGTAGAAGGTGATTGATTGTATCGATTGAATCATGGTAGAATTCTTGAGTTAATTGATATCTGCAAACATGGCACTCTTGATAGATATATCCTAATACCAGAGCTTCTTGTTTGGCTCCTTTCCAAGCTTGTGGCAATGTTCCTCGTACATTCGCCAGAAGCTGAAGCCATCCATAATCTCTCTCAGGGTGTTGTCATCGTTGTAAAACTCAATGGATCCCATGACGTTGAACATGACCTCAGATTTCTCTCCCATGTAGAGTGTATGAATGGTACCTGGAACTTCAGTCACGTAGTCGCCCTGGCTTTCCTACCCAGTCATACCTAGGAAAAGTTAGATGAGGAGTACTGGAATATTTTGACAGCATGTAACGTACTCATGATAACCCCAGGTACCCTTCGTGGTAAATGCTCGAACTTCTCCACGGTGGCGATGTTTGCCCAGCTCAGCATGTGGATCCGTCTTCAGAACGATAACATATGTACCGCTCCTGTTCTCAAATCTGAGAGGCTTGACATATATCGATCCAGTCCAGTGGTACCAGTCTGTGTCCTTCTCGCCATCGATGTACATGTCTGCGCCGCCTAGACGTTCGGCAATATCCATCTCGCTCAGCTCATTATTCCTGACCCGGTCGTCTTGCCATGATTCTATTCCCTTCTCCATGGTTTTGCTGGAGTGACTGTGACCATGGCTGGTCTCTGTAGCAACTGGTGGAGACATGTTGAATGATTAAAGCCTAAATTCTCGGTGATGGCTTCTGAATTTCGGTATGAGAAATGATTAGATTTTGAAATATGGATGGATGAGATGCTTCTTGTTTATGTATGCCCACAACCTTTCGCCATGTCCAATGCTGTCTGCCCACCCCTCAGACCACAACTTCATTTGAGTCTGACCCGAGGTCGTATTGATCAATCACAGCCGTTATATTGGACCAGTCTGACGTCGCGTTTAATACGTAAGCCCCTGGTGGAGATACACTTTCTGGACCATGGGAAGAGTGAGACTCAACCCTCCATCTTAGCCAATCATGTTCATCGGATTGAAACTCATGTCGAGCAGAAGGAGTTCACCAGAAACTCCCTACTCACGGAATGCCGAACCAATGTAAGCAATAGCCACTCACATAGAAGATGGGTTCAAGCCAACAGACTAGAAAAAGGCGACATCCTGCGATGATCCCCGTCGATGCGATGTGCAGACCGACGTGAACGTACTGCCCATCGAGATCGATAGGGACATTGGGTGATTGCCGGCAGCGTCATCTTGCTTCTATGCCGCACGAGGGTAGGCTTTGTCTGGTCCTTGATCCTGCCACTGCAGTCTATTCACGCTATACCCCAGGAAATCTGGAAGCCCCGCTCAAGATGTCTGCGGAGAAGGGTCTGCGGCAACCATCCCATATCCAGGCGAAGATATCGGAACAACATGATTCTTGATCTTCAAGATTGTTGATACAAGTTGGATTCTCGGGTCAGGACTATCCATAAACGACCGTGAATTCGAATATCTTGCATCTTGATTCGGTCTGCCGAATATGAAGGAAGACATTCGGTTTGGAGGTATGAGGTCGTCTCAAAGGATCCAGCCCTGCGACCCTCCTTTTCAGCAGGACTATCGCCATTCTAATGAGATTGGGTCTCACTGCTTAGTCTTCATCCAACTGGGGTGATTCAGATGCCCGGACCCGAAGCCAAATCTCTGGTTGGCTGCAGCAGTCACTAACTGGATGAGGATGTTGAGCTCATGTTAAAGGAATTCTTTATCGATGTGATAGCCTTCCTCGTGATAGTCCGAATTTCCTTGAATGGCGATACGAGCCTGTACAGCCTGCGAGGCTGATAATATTCAATCTGATGGCCAGACTAATTCATCGATGGAGAATCTTTCTCGACACGATCGTTGGCTTGTGGTACCATCACCGACTTCCGCCGGCACGCGGCAAGCCACGTTGGCCGACAAATCTCATCCCACTTGATCTTCAGGGCTTCCACAGGTAGATTTAAGTGGTATGGCATGAGAAGCATAGAAAGCACTTGAAAAGACTGACATATATGTATATTGGATCACGATACACTGAATAGATGCGCAATCTTCGTAGTACTGTATTGCGTCACCACTTGGACTTATGTGACTAGTTGTCGGATACCAAGCATTGGACTTTCGATTGCACAAACTATCCGCAATACTCACCTCTTTTCGCTCCGTCTAACTGTATATGATCCAACCTCTCTCGCTATATGCTACTATAGAACGCCAAGTACACACAAGACATCAGGCAGCATTCGAACAGTGGGCAGTGATACTTCTCTTCAGGACATTTGAGCGACATGAAGTTGTTCCTCGTACCATCATGTAGCAGCCTACTTACCCCCCCATAACTAGATTTCGTTTAGATGTTTTATAGAATCAGTTTGCTGTTACAATGCGTTCAGACCCGCTTCATCAAGAAGAGCCGCCTTGGTGTAAGCCAAAAGTCTCGTGTCGCTAATGCCTGTGCATCTCCCGATTCTGCAAGCGCCTTATCCTCAATCTGACTGATCCTCCAGCAACGCAGCAACCATGTGCTGAGGGCTCCTCCAATAAACATTGCACCAACGAAGATCTGCGAGCTCAGATATCCGAAATCCGATACAATTTGAAGTCCAATCGGCTCCGCAAATGTCGATGGTATGCACAAGGGCAGCACAATCATACTGAATGCCGATGGAAGCCTCTTCAACCCCAACAACATCAGCAGTCACAGATACAGACGTGCCCCAGAATGTTCCACATCCGAAGCCTGCTAGAATCGAAAATGCCAACAACCCGCCGTAGGAGTGCGCAGGAACCCACACAGCGAGGCAAACACACACCGCAGTACAGCGTCATGATCGACGCCACGTTTATACGACCGTATCGGTCACTGATGTAGCCAACAAGAGGTCTACCTACACTAAGTCCGAGGTTTAGTAAGGCTCCGACCGTTGTTCCTTGACTGTGTGAGAGGCCGATGTGGTTCGCGTAACTTGGTAACGAGTACAAAAGAACAACGTAGCCAATTTCGGTGAAGATGCCCCAGAAGATGACAAGAATCACTTCAATCCTTGCAAATTCTTTGTAGCTGAATACAACATGCTGAGGTCTGACGGCCTTATTGCGATCCTTCAAGAGCAATGCGGAAGTCAAGTTGGCGCCGAGAGCGCAAAAGCCAAGGATTCTGTAAGTCCACGGCAAGCCAACAGAGACGACTGCCTTACCGGCCACAAGATTGTACATTATGCCACCAATTCCGCGCCTGAAGAGGCGATACCAACAGCTAGGCTGCGTTTGGACGAGAACCATTGAGGAACGATAGATGTTGCAGGGATGTAAAGCAGACCCATGCCCCATCCATACAGAATCCCTTGACTTAAGATCAGCTGCCAAATTTTAGTGGCATACGAAGCTGTAATAGAGCAATGAATTCAAGCACGGCTCCAATGACCAGAGTAGTGCGAGTCCAAGTCTCCTGACCAAGATATTGACGACAGGTGAGATTAGCAGTGATTGTGAGATAGAAAGACCGCCTATGACTGCGTATGCAAACAAATTTGCTTCAGGAAAGGTCGAATGCGCGATATACTGGGCCAGAAAGATGCCCCATGCCTACTTATATCAGATTTAGCCCCTGGATGACGATGTGTTGACTTACAGCATTTGTTCCCCATGTGTGTGCATTGATCAGGAAAGCACAGCCGGTGCAGACCCAGCCGTAGCCTCCATTGGGAGGTATATCTTCCAGCGAGACAACGTTGTGAACAGGGACGCTCTCACTTGCTCTCCGCTCCTCGGATGGCTCCAAAACGAGCTCACCCATCGTCGCAGTAACCGATCTCTTGCGAGATATCGATTCAAGAGCAATATCCTCCTGAGCGGTTCGTTCAGAATGCCTTCGAATTCCATCATGGTCCGTCATTGCGTTGGCAGATGTTATATCAGTGGTAAGCTAGATCACCTCTCGTGTAGGTGCAGAGGGTACTGGGGGTTGAGTCTTCCAGGCGGTGATATGTGTATACTTTCTTGACACATCCCAAGGACTTAAATACTTAGTCTTCGCTGCTCTCATATCTCACGGGCTACTCCGAAATGTCTTGGAAGGTGTCGAAGTCCGCTGAGGGTTGAGCCATAAGCGGAAAACTGAGGCGGTTTGGATACCTAGATCAGAATCCTACCAGCAATTTTTTGGGTACATTACGTCTGTTGATAAGCTTAGCGTATCGGATGCTCAAATCAACGAATATGGTGACTTCCACGTGGCACTGACTTGCTTACAGTAGTTCAATACGGTCTAGTGCTCGCATTGGTGGTGCGTATCACAAAGTGGAAGAGGTGGAGATGAAAAGAATAAAGATGATGATGATGATGAAGAAATCAATTTAGGCGTCCTAGCTAGCCTATCGGGCCGACTATACACCGTATCTAAGTCCTTATAGATATCTATTAAGATCCTAAAGTCTTAGCTTTAAGGCCTATAACCTCTCCCTCCTATCCCTATCTAAATTAAATAAGATTTATACCGTATATATATTATCTACTATCTAATTATATTAATTAATTATATCCTTCTCTATAATAATTATTTACTAGTCTTAAGCTTATCTCCGGTTAACGGGACGTGCTTTTAAGATATATAGTTAGAGGCCTATTTATATTCTTATTCTCCTTCTCCCTTTTTATTTCTTTTTTTTTTTATTATATAGATTCTTCTTTTAGATACTATTACGCTTTATTTAAGGCGTAGTAATATTTTTCTTTTCGTAATTATCTATAAGTTATAGGTTTCGTATATATAACTTATTATTACTTAATATACGTTATATTTATAATTATATATCTTATAATTTATTTATTATATCTTAAATATTTATACTTATCTAAATCTTTTTAATTAGGTCTTCCGTTAATATAATTAGGGGAAGGAGTTAATTAATACTCCGGATCTTTAAAGATAACGGTAGAGGAAAGAAAATAAAGATAAAAAATATCGTAACTAGATAGGGTTCGTATTTATCCTCTATTATATAAACCTATCTAAATATATAATATATATATATAATCTCGGATAACTTTAATTAAATATTAAGGGGATATTCTAGTTAGCTAGTTATTATTATCTATAATTATTATTTCCTTATAATACTAATAATATATTATAACTATAGCGCCCTTCTTATAGTAATAGAATTTAGTTAGTTATATCCTATAGGGTTATAAAAACGCCTTATAGGGCTATTTATAGGTTCTCCGGATATATTTTTATATTATCCGGGGTTTATCCGGATATTATCTATCTCCTCGTTATCTTCGTTATTATTATTATTAACGTCGACGTCTAAGACCTTATAGATTCGGGTTAATAATACTATACTAGCCTAATCGACCCGTTATATATATAAGTTTTACCGCCTTAATTATATAATATTATTTCGAGAAGATATCGTTTTAGTTTAAGATATTAAGGTTATCTTATATTTCTTTTCCGTTTAATTATATAGCGTAAGTATATTTTAATAATATATTCCGTAGTCTCTATATAACGCCTATATAAATATTAGGTAGTTAGTTTTAGTTTAAATAATATTAAAAAGCTATTAAGACTAATCTTATTTATAATTATTTAAATAATTAATAAGCTAGTAACTTTTAGTAATTTATTATAAAACTTAATAACGTTATAAATTAATAATTATTTAAATATTTAAAAGATCGGTTAGCCTATTAGGATAATTTTTTAATCTTATTCCTATCTTTATCGTATTAATTAATTTATATAGCCCTTATTAATATCCTAAGGTCTCTATATTCTTCGGGTAGGTCCGAGGTTCTTTTACCGCTTATTAAGCTATTTAATTAACTCGTTCGTTATTTAATATACCCTTATATACTAGTATCTATCGAATTTCTATAGTATAGCCTATTTAATATAGTATATCTATTAAGCGGGTATTTTAAGTAATAATTTATTATTTTAATTAGTACTACGGGTCTCTCGTAAATATAATTATAACTTAATTATTAATAAAGATAATAATTATTCCTTTCTATTATATCTAGTCTATATACTAGGCTTATAAAACTATTTAGATTATATATAAATACGGTTTATAAATAGCTAGAGTTTAAGATATAATTATTTAATAGGGTTATTTTTATAATAATTTAATTAAGGGTCTCGATTAGCGCTAGATAGATATTATATAACTTATATATATATATTATTATCTAGCTCTTTATACCGAGGTATTATTTCTTTTCGCGGTATAATTATAAATAATATATATTTATATTTCTATAATTATCGAGCCCTAATCTATTAATATAAAAAATAATTCTATCCCTTATTTATCGAGTAATTTATAAGTACTCGGCCTTAGCTTTAATAATATTATTTATAATATAAATCGTGGCTATTATCGTCTATAATATCGTAATAAATAATTTAATAATTTTTATTTAGCCTAGATCTAAGACTTTAAGGACTTAAAATTCTTATTTAATAATTAAAAGAGACTCTTAAAGATTATTAATCTATATTTATCTCTTATTATTAGGGTTTTCCTAATATATAATCTAGTATAAGATATTCGTTATTATATTATATTATTTATATTAATCTTATAAGCGATTTAATATAAGCTTCTCCGGCTTATCTTTTTAAACGATCTCTACTAGTTCTAAATAGAGAAGGATTTAAAATAACGATTATAAGGTTTTATAAAAGGCTTTTAAGATAGCGATTATTATATCGTATTATAATTTAGATAAAATATCCTCGTTAGTCTTATATATATTTAGTTTATTTAGCTCCGGTATTATAGTCTACTAGATTAATAATCTATAATATATTATTAAGAGTATATACGCGTTAAGAACTATTTATATAGTTATTAAACTTATATTTTATATTAATCTAACGATCGATCTAAGGTCTTTAATTCTCTTTATCGTCTTAGTTTTAATATATCGTAGATATAACTACTATTATAGGCCACGATCTTATATTACTCCGAGATACCGTATTATCTCCTTAAATATAATTATAATCGTGGTTCTATAGCGTTTATTATATAAGTTTAATAAATAGTCGAGGCTTATTATACTCGTTTATTCGCTTATATTAAGTTAAAATATATTACCTCGGTCTTCTTTAAAGATTAGCTCGAGGATATTTTCTAGTTTTAACTTAATATATAAGGCTATAACTTCTCGATTATTTTATAGTTAAACTCTATCGTAGGTCCGTAGGCGATTATTATATAATCGTTAATAAATCTAATCTTAAAGACTTCTATCCTTACTATCGTAATCTCTAACTCGAGTAGATCTATATTATAAAAGAGATATAAGATTAGCGATAGCGGTAAATCTTATAATATATTAATTAAGATATTAATCTATTTAATATTATTTTTATTAATTTTTAATAGCTTTAACGCGGTCTATTTATTAATTATTTATATTATAATATAGTCTACGATATCTAGGTCTATATTATATTTAAATAATATATATTTAAGTTATTTTTATATATTCTATTAAAGGCTCTTAAACGTCGAATATATTATTATTATTATATAACCTTTCCTAAAATACTAATTTAATCTTTTCGTAGATTATATAAAATATCGTATTTATAAAGATTAACTTTCTAGCTCTATAATAATATCGGGAAAATATTTTATAATATTTAACTAAGTAGCTAAGGCGTTCCGCTAAGATATTATTTATAATCTTACCGAGAGTTTTTATAAGTATGATTAATTTATATATTTTAACTTATATATAGTCTAGCTTATTAGCTTTCTTAATAATAATTATAATTAATTTTCGGAAGGCGTTAGGGCTATATTTATATTATATATATATATTAAAGAGGTTAACGTAATAATTTATAATTTATAAGAATATAAGCTTTAATATTTTTATTTAGTATTTTATTTAAGCCCGGTATCTTATTTAATATTAAGTAGTTAATTACTCTTTTTATCTCTTACCGGGTAATTTTCGGTATTAAGATAGGTTTAATTAAAACGGGATATTATATATTTAAATCTTCGGGGTTTAAAGGTTGAGCGAAGAATATTTATATAAGAATATTAATCTTTTTGTTATAATTATTAATTATAGTATTATTATATTATAGCGGTAATATAATAATTATTTTATCTTTACGGTTAATAATTTATTTATTTAATTTTTATAAGTTTAATAGGTCTTTAGTAACTTTTATAACTTTATTTTTATAAATCTTATAGAGCGCTTTTAAGATTATTTTCTTTTTCTTATATCTAGTTATAATATAAGCCTATTAGTTATTATTATCTCGAGTATCTTATTAAGTTCTCCGGGCCCGGCGAGCGGCTATTTATATCTTTTTTATCTTTAATATAAAGCCTTTTATAAATCTTAAATATAATTTAAATAAGGGCGTTAATCGTTAGACTATAAGATTAAGTACCTATATAATCTCGTTAATTAATATTTCGGTTTCTTCCTTATTTTATAATTAGTAGATCGGTAATAATTAGTTTTATAATATAATTTAGAAATATTTTTTATTAAGATTTTATTAGTTATATCTAGGTTCTTTCTATTATTTAAATATATAAATTACTAGTTTATATACCACTATTAGATAATTAGAATCGTGTAAGTTATTCTCGTCGGTAATATATTATATTAGTTAGTCGCTTAAGGCTAATATTATAAATATAAGATTAATATACGTACCTTCGTGGCTAGATATTTCCGGGAATATATCGTTCTTAGTAGTAGTCCTAGCTCGAGTCCGTAATAGATTATAATAGAGAATAGGTCTCTTAATTATATATATTTATATTTATAATCTAGACCTTATTAAAGCGAGTAATAAAGATTAAAGTCTCCTATTATAATATATTCGCCCTATAGGTCTTCGATCGCGGTCGTTAATAATAATAACGTAAATATATTATAATTATTATCTTAAATATATAATAATAGATTATATATTATATATAAATATAGGGGGCCTATATCCGTTTTAATATTTAATATAATTAAATCTGGATTATAGACCCTCGTTTTCTAGTTATTAAGAGAGATATTATAGTTAATATATAAGTATATTCTTATTATTATCTCGTTATAAGTATTAAAAATAAGATAAAACCTATCTCTTTAAAGGGTTATAAATAATATATTATATAGGATTTATTTATAGTTCGAGTATAACGATAATATTATACTCGTATATAAATAGGTCCTTAAGGAACGATATTATAACTATATCCTTCTCTTTTTATAGTTTAATTATATAATTTTAAGATTATATTTAATTATTTCTCTTCTTCGCTTAGATATTATTAATTAATATTATAAAGATATTTATAGCGCTAGAGCTAGACGTTTCGTCCTTATTTTATTTTTTATTTATAAAGGTTAGTCTCTAGGCGCTATTTTTAGGTTTTATCTTTATATATTAAATATTTTCTAGCGATAAGATTAATTATATAATCTTTATTTCCGGTATTTTTATAGACTCGTTTCGTAACGAGTCTAATATATTTTCTCGGTTAGGCGAGGTTATTAAAACCTTTATTTACGCGTCCGCGGATATCTCTACTTCGCGCGTAATTATCTGAGTTATAATTATTACTATAATTATAGTTATTATTATAGCTATAATTATAACTATAGTTATTACTAGGATCTCGGGGATAATAGATTATTATTATTCGTCTAATTATAAAATTTATTAAATACCGTAAAGATATTATATATTTTCCTTATAATATTCTATATTATAATACCCGGTATATTTTCTACTATCGCGGTTATAGGGATTAGACGCTCGGATATAATAATTAAGCTTAAGATATCTCGTCTAACTCTCTTTCTCGAGACCGGGATATCTATTAATATTAATATTAATAATTATTTTATTATAAGTTTTATACTATCGGCTATATAAATAAAACTACTAGGATTCTAAAAATATCTATAGTTATTTCGTTATTAATATTAAAAATAATAAATAAGATAATAATAATAATAAGAATATTTTATTTATATAATAATATTATATAAAACGGGTTATTATCGCCTAGGCGCCTTATTATTTCGGCCCTAATAATCTCGTTTATATAGTTTATATATTTATAGTTACTAGTCTAGGCCTTATATTTTCCTTAATATAGGCGTATTTTAGTTAAAGCCGTGATTATATTACGATTTATAATTATTTAAATAGTAATATTAGGCGTAGTAATTATAAATTAGGGTATTTATATTATAATTATAAATATATATTTATAACGTTAGTAGTTTTTATATTAAATAATATAATAACTCTAGTTATATTTTTCCGTAGTATATTATATAATTAAAGAAAATATTATTTTTAATTAAATAATTAGTGATTTTAACCGTATCGAAGCTTATAATTAATAATCCGATATCTTTTTTATAAGGTTTTTAACTATATAATTAACTATATTTAATCTTTTAAATTAAATATTATTTCGTTCTTAGATTTAATTATACGTTTAAAATAATTTATAGATATATAATTAAATCTTTTATCTATTATTTTAATCGCGACCTTATAAATTATAATCTTATATTATTTTATTATAAGACGCGCTTTTTTATCGAGAATATTAGTTAAAATTTATTATATTTTTTTAATAATTTATAGTCGCGTTTATTAATTATAAAA
>NW_028239891.1:0-45885 GCF_047967505.1 Dipteris shenzhenensis | reverse complement strand
TCCCTAACCCTAACCCTAACCCTAACCCTAACCCTAACCCTAACCCTAACCCTAACCCTAACCCTAACCCTAACCCTAACCCTAACCCTAACCCTAACCCTAACCCTAACCCTAACCCTAACCCTAACCCTACGAGTGTTTAGTAAGAGTAATACTACGGCTATTATAGAATATAGTATTATAAAGATCGAACTCTAGTAAGAAAGGAGAAGAGGGGGCGCGGACTCCTAGCTGATATAAATAGTAGGCCGCACTAAATAGCGCGGAACGCGTAGGGAAGCGTACGGAAGGAACAGGGGGGGTAATATAAAGGGCGGTACCCTAGTTAGTTAGTACTAGTATAGCTAGTACTTCGTACGCGGTAACTAACCCCTTACACGCGGAGTTCCACGATAGATAGATCTCCTCTTTATCGAACTTATTAAGTACCAAACCCCGCGGGACCCTTTATATATACATCGCTCTTCCGTAATAACTATATATATAATTCCCCTTACTCTATTCTAAATCTAAAGTAAGACTTACTATATCTCTACTATACTCTTAGTAGCCGCTAGTATATAGATCGAGGATTATAAGAGTATATTACTACTATAAGTTACTCCCTATTAGGCGCTTAATACTAGAATAGCTTATTAATCTTCTAACGGCCCTAGTAGGACACCTTTCTATTTAGGATACTAAGCTCTATATATTTTAGATAAGAATTTTAATAAAGAATAAAAAAAAACTAGCCGTAAGCTAACTACTAAGACGCGAGCTAAATAGTAACGGTGATACTATTAGTATTATATTTATAGTCTATCTAGTAAAGTTATACTATTTCTTAGCTATATTACTACTATTTACTTACCTATAGTCTATAAATGAATAGCCTCTAAGCTAATAATATATAACTTATGGCCGGCAACCAGCCGTCGATTTGTTCGCTTTGGGTCGATAACGCTAGCTAGATATGTCTACACGAGAGGCTCCGCGGCGCATCTCACTCGGTAAGCTAATCGCGACGGATCGTGCGCTAAGTCGTAGCGCTCGGACGAGGGGTTTTATAACTAGATCCGGCGCGCCTAGGTGTGTTTACGTTGTGCATCAGCAGTTTTCCTCACCACAGCCTATAGCGAAGGCCTCAACGACGCAGTCGTCTGCATCTCTTTGCCCATCTTTCCTTTCAAGCCGCTGATAGTAATTATGAGGGGCATCTTGGTCGGCTGTGCCCTACTTACCGCGGTGTACGCTGCCTCGCCGCAGCAGATAGCTCGACGCGACTGCAACGCGGACGATTGCGAGCGCGCTGTGCGTTTTCCAACACTTCTAAGTGTGAGCAACCCGCGCTGATATTGTTAGGTCTTCGGTACCCGATTCTCTACTCGCCCAGCCCAAGGCTCGGCTGATTGCTCGTCCTTTTTTAGGACTACGGTCTACCCTTGCTCCGCGTACGATACATTTGCGACACTTACAAGACCTCGAAACTAACGTATTAGTATGACGACTACTACGGTGACAACGACCAGTACAGTTGGGACCACGACAGCATATTTCACGTCAAGCTCGACTCTCGGCACGTCCACTGTCATCGTCAGTCCCACGTCCGCGGTCACCAGCACCATCAGCATTCCCACCCTAGTTACGCCTACGGTTACAACAACCTCCGTCTCCACCCAGACCATTACGACAACGACGACTGTCGTATCCACAATGAACGCAAAGCGAGATCTCGCCCTCGAGCCCCGCGACGGGACAGCTTGCCCTGCCGCGACCGCCACAGCGTCCAATGTGCCCGCCTACGCATCCTCATGCTCAGGTCCGGTCCGCTTCTCGTCGGTCTGCGCCTGCCGCGGCGGGTTCAGCCATGTCACCACGACCCTCGCGTCAATCACCGTGACCAGCACGAGCACCAAGGTAGTATCGGTAACAGCTTCCACGACGATTAGCTCGACCGCCTTAGTTACGGCTCCCGTGACCTCCACCTCCGGCGTCCTCTCAACAGTCCTCACGACTATCACAAGCACCCAAACCGGCCCGGCAAGCACGACAACCTTCTTCTCCACAACCACTATCACCTCAACATACACGTCGACCTATACCTACACCCCTATCGACACGTCTAACTTTGTGACCTGCAACAGCCCCAGTCTCTGCGGCGGGACCATCTACGGATGCACGGGCGGTTGCGGCTGTTGGGCAGACACGGAGGGGTCGACCTTCTGCGGTAAAGTACCGCCAGGCACCGGTGCTAACCAATGCTTCACGAGCGATGACTGCCCCAAGGGCTGGTTCTGCGCTATTGGAACGTGTCAGGGAAACCTCTGCCTGGACGGATTAGTGTGCGGGGCCGGTTCAAATGCCAGGATGCTGTTTCGGCGGATGGGGTAGGGAAGCGGACGCACAGCTCGTCCCACGTGGGTGGAGGAGAGGACAGACATTCGCAGGCAGCGCTATTGACAGGGACAAGCTAATACTGGCAGCCCCCCCTGCCACGGGCACGCGAGTTGCTTTGGTCGGCACAACGTCGAAGACCCGGAGAAGCATCTGTGATCGGTTCTGTCGCGCTGTGAAAAGTTCGATAGATCCTCCGTGACTGTGCAAGCATACCCGCTGCTCTATCATGTTCAGTCTTCGAAGGAGAGCGCGACGGGCCGGTCCTGATTAACGACAGATGGAAGGAACAGCTGTGAAGGATTGGAACTAGCGGGATAGAAATACAGCTATCGCTCACGAGAAGCCTCGTTCATTTTAGCCCTCAGCTTCGCAGTCGTAAAGTTATCACTATGCTATCTTTGCGCGATCGTAATTTCCCAAGAGATTCAGACTACTCTCATCCTTATGCTTTCAGCTCCACAGACCTCCCCGCATCGAGAGCTCCGGAGCCAAAAGCGCCCGTTTGTCCGATGGCCTCCTGCTCAATGATGTCGGCAACAATCTCGAGGAAGCTCGCGATTACCTGCGCGGCTGTGAAGGTCAGGTCCGTTGCGGGATCTTTGGGCGTGTTCTGTACGGGTGCCTCCTTATCCGTCCCCGCCTGCCTCAGGGGAATTTCCTTCGGTAGGCCGACAAACGGCACATCCCTCTCAGTGATGTCCGCGGGGCCGACGAGCTGTTGAATTGCCGTTGCGTAGCCTGTAAACTTCCATCCGGGCTCATGGCTGCCTTGCAACTCCAATGTCTCGAGTAGCTGATAGACTGCCCGCACTGCGGATTCGATTGCGCCGCAAATCCAGCCGTGGTGCGCAGAGGCGACTTCGCCGATGAAGAAGAGCCAGCCACTCGGCTTGATGATCTCGGGCCCACATTTGGGAGAACTGACCAGGGCCGAAGTAGCCGAAGGCTCCGAGCATGTTCGGATCGTGATACCAGTCATATGCGTAGTGCGTCATGTATTCCTCCTTAAGCTGGTTCAGCAGGCGGCCGTAATCATTCTCGTCCACGGCGTGGAGGCGCGCAAGGTTCTGAAGCATTAGGTCTCTCAGCTGTGCTTCGCCGGCCGGGGACTCCGGGTGAATCAGTCCACCAAGGCGCTGCGCATCCTGCGCCCACGAGTAGCTGCACAACAGGACCATAGGCGCGTCCTTGTCATCGTCGACATTGTAGGACGGGTAGACGCAGACGCGGAGGGGTAGATCAGTTCGGCCCAAGCCGCCCTTTGCAATGTTGTATGGGGGCTTCATCCACCATCCGGTTTTGAACTTGATGCCGACCTTACACGAGGCACCGTAATTGAGTGAGCGGATCGCCTGCTTGGTGCCGTAGTTGAGATCCGCTTTGGTGAGGTCCATCTTCTGCAGGGCGCCCAGGGTGGTAGAGTTGAATACAGTAAAGTACGAGCGTTGCTCAATCGCAGGCCGGAGATGTACGTCCTGCTGCTGCTCCTTTGTTAAGCCATGCTCGATTGTCAGATTGATGTTGCCCGAGACGCGGTCGTTGACAATGGCGGTGACCTTGCACATCGTCTCAGGCTTATTGCCCGCGAGCTTCTCAACCATCTTTGTGGCGATCTGTTGAGTGCCGCCATCTACGGTATGCATTAGCAATCGTATATGATGACTTAAGAATGCGACGACTTGCCGATGCACCACCAGTAATCATTCGAGTTGTCGACTCCTTTCGGTGGATCGAAGTCCAGCTCTTCAAGTACGGTCTCGGCCAGCGATTGATTGTACCAGCCGGTGGCGCTACCGGGAATTAGTTGATGACTAGTCGTTGAAGCGAACACTTACAGTGCAAAGGTCTCGAGCCACTCTATCGTGTTGAAGTTGTAGCCCATTCCCTTTGGCTTTGCTTCCCGGAGATACTGGCGAGTCGACATCTCGTCTGCCGCCATGAGTGCATCCCACCCCTTGTATCCAGACGAGCCGGGAGTCCAATCCTTAGGTGGCACATCGTTCTTGGTCCGGGCATCCATGTCGTTGCGGAGACCGGTGACAAAGTCCTCGATTGCGTAACCAATGATTTTATTGGGATCCTGTTTGATGAGACTGGGGACGGTATCAGCGATAATCCTGTTCCGCCTGAACCCTTCGCACTCACTCTTGCGGGATCTCACGTTTCTCGATTTCTTCCGGCGTGCCCTTGACCCAGCTGTTGACCTTGAACGGATCGGCCTCACCCTTTGGGTTGTACTGGGCATACGTGCCAACGTGGCGAACATCGTTGTAGTAGCTTGGGCAGACGCCGTTGGGGGCAGCCTGGTCGAGGAAGTAGTATCGTCGCAACTTGCCCACGCCTGTTCCTTCCGTAATGCCAAGAAAGTTGAACAGACGGAATGTCCTAGCCATTGTTCAGTGCCTGAAACATTGCGTGTATTGCCACCGGTGTCCCTCGAACCTACCTTTCCATGACCTGATTTTTGGGGAATCTCATGGCTCCCACGTCGTAATAGTTATGCTCGCATTTCTTAGGTACGACCAGGCCGGGCTTAGCCTCCTCCTCCGGGAAGTAGTATGAATACCAATCTACCGCCCACTCTTTCCTTCCCAGCAGCTTCGAGAATGTCATATTCAATCTTGAGCTGGCCCTTTGAGTTTGCATTGAGCAGTCAATCAGTAGAGCGGTGAAGATGCCCGAGACGCCGGCGCCGACGATGCCGACCTTGAACTTGCCATCCTCCTTCGGCTTGGGGCCGAAGGCGAGCTGGCCGACATTGCTGGCAATCTGTCGCAGCGGCTGCCCCTCGTGAATGGGTTTACTTCGCAAAAGACCTCCGAAACCTGCTGGACCGGCGGAGGGGCACTAGAACCTTGAAGTTCCTGTAGCTTTTTGGTGACCGTTTCAACGTCCTTCTCAAGAGACCTGCGTGACAGATAGCGCGCCCACTGGTACTTGTAATCGCCGGCTTTGTCGCCTGCCGTAGCACCGGACATGGTTGATCAGGTATGGACTAGGATTAGGGGGAGTGGGGAGTGCGGATCAGTTTTCGAACTCGGGCGGAGGAAAGAAGCCCGATATAAAAACAGTGTTTCGGGCTTTATACTGGTCTTCAAGTCAGCACGGGCAATGAGTGAAATCGTAACAGGCTTGCAGCTGCGTTCGGCTACATGACCCTGCAGGACACATACGCTCCGCTTTGCACGGCAGCTCACCCAATCGAGCCCACGTGTGCCCAATGGAACATGATTTGGGCGACTAGCACGACGAGCAACCCCGCACATGGCCTTTGTTCAGCTCAGCCCCCGACAAAGAAGCGGTGGGATGTCTACGGAGCTGAGGCTGCCTGCTGCGGTGGAGGTCGTTCGCGCACCGTGGCGTAGCTGAAGACGGGTTTCGCCGATGATACTACAAGGCTACGACATCGGCACGCCGTTTGACTTGCCTGCGTATCGCTGGTCCGGACAAGTGGGATGCCTTGGTGAGGGGAAGGGTCGAGGTTGTGCATTTCAGCTCATGCAGGTGCGGCATCGCCGGCAAATGGGAGCCAGGGCCCGGCCCGCCCGCCTGTGAAGCTGAGGGTGTGGACGGGGTGCGACTCTGCCCTTCGGTGTCCCGTCGTGCCCGTCTGATGGGCATCCCCGATGTCGAAGGTTGCTCAATTCGCACTCTCGCTGACTATCTGCGATATCTGCGATCCGAAGCTGGGCTTCTCGCTTCAAAGCTTCGCCCAGTCTCTCTCATGCACGTATGTCGGAACCAAGTCCGCGACCGATGTCACTCTTCCCCGGGTCAGGACAGCCGGTCGATCATCTCGAGAAGGAAAAGGGTGATGGCACCAGGAAGTTCGCAAAGCGGATCGTCTGAACTTTGCGCCTTCCATGCTGCGTAATCTCACGTGTTGTGGTTTAGCGAAGTCTGTTGTTCGAGTTGCGTCAGCGGCGCACAGGTGGTGAGAGCACGCGTACTCGAGACGCGTCAAACCCGATCTTCTCAGCCACGTATCGGCGAGCAACGTCGCATTGTGTCCAACACCTAGAGAAATTTCGCAATTCAGAATGTCCCTCCGCGAAGCCTCGAGTATGGCCCGAAAAAGCGTGCGCTCGCCGAGACAGACGGCAACAGCCCGCGTCCTGCCAAGCGGGCCTCCTCCAGCAAACAGGCTGCTGAAGTCAACAAGAGCAAGGATGGTCCGGTGGCTGACTCGAAGACCAAGGGCGCTGCCAAATCCAATAAGAAGGCCCAGGGGCAGGCCACTGCTGATAGTGCCGCTGATGAGGTCAACGAAGGCGAAAGTAACGCCGGCAAAAGTGTGTTCGCATCGTCAAAGTGCACATAGCCCTTGCTAAGTATCGCAGGATGTGCCCATCCACAAGCGCCCGCCGTACACTTACGTCTGCGTGCCGAAGCTCAATCACTTCGGCGACCCGTGCGAGGAAGAGGATGAGGAGGAATCCGAGGCGGATGAGGGCGACGACAAGTACAACCAGCTCCCCCTCCGCCCACCCGGACTGGCCCTACACGATGATGGCGTCCACCTGGGTTCGATTTGCCGATCTCGGCCGGCTGGGCAGCTACACGAACCCGGACAACTTCGGCATGTACATCTACAACGACTTCCAGCCTACGGCCTTTTTGAGCTCATGGACGACGTGCTCGAGGACATTGTCGTGGCCGAAAAGGCAGCCGACTGGGATAAGATGTGGTCGCTCCTAGCGGCGCTGATGCACTGGAACGAGGTCGATCCGGACTGGGCCAATAGCGACGACGGGCCACGGACGGACGAGGCCATGGCCGTCATTGGCTTCGCTGTGCTGACAGCGCTCGAGCATATGTGGCGCGCGGGGGAGCTCAAGCCGGACTCGAAGTACAAGGACCTGGGGCTGGTGCTCGCCTTGTACGTAAGGTGGTACTCCACCGCCGGCGAGTACGGCTACGACCTGGCCGAGGATGCGGGCCTGTGCGGCTTGATGCAGGGCTACGCGGCCAAAGCCGGCCTCGACCTTACCCAGCAGGGCATTTTGGGGTTGGACAATGTCGGCAAGGGGTCTAAGCATGAAGTTATCGAGGTAAAAGACTCGGAGGTGGAGGATCGGTGGGACTGGCGCAGCAAGGCAAGTCGAACGGGCGTCTGGGCTGGTGACCGGTGCAACTAACGGATGGCTGTAGGTCAAACAGTACGAGCCCCGCGGCGGCGATCAGTACAACATTCTGCTCATGTCGCGCGCCGAGAGGAAGAAGTACGCTTTCGACAAGAAGGACCCGCTTGCTAAGTTCCCAGTCAAAGACTTGCGGGAGGGCAATATCATGCTGGCTTGATCTGGCTCGGCTCTGGACAACTCTCTTGTATTAGTACTTCGTTACGTTTCTTGGGGCGGTGGTGTGTTCAAAAGTCAGGCCCTTGGTCCATGAATGAGACTTGTGCCTCCAATTTCCGTGTACGATATACGCCCGGCAACCTGTAGTAGTCGATGTAGCCTGAGAGGTACCCAAAGCAGTCACAGAAGATATCGCCGTCAAATTGGTCTTCACCCATCTCCCCGAACTTCTTGGTAAGCATCTTGCAGGTCGACGGATTGTTGTTCATGAAGCGACGCACAAATACCCGGTGTTTGGCAAACGTACGGTGCTTGTAGAAGACATGGGCATCTATGCAATCGCTACGAAGTTCCTTAAATTCGTTCGAATCAAATGGCGGTGGAACGAGGTCGCTGTCTTGATAACATGCAACGATGACTTCATCGACCGTGCGACTACTGTGGGTAAGCATGTGGTTGCAGCGGATGTACTGATCGAGGAGGTCGAGGAAATCTGCGCTGAACTCTTGCTCCCTTGCACAAATCGCAGACGTCCTAGCGCTGTTCTCGTCCCACAGCTCCTTACGTCGGGCGACGGTATAGATACCATGCATAGAGGAGCTTGAGGGTACAAGTGGATACATCTTGACCCAGTTGGCTACATCATTTGGCGCATTCGAGTGGTGGAAATGATTCGGGGACCCAAGATCAGGGTCAATATTTCGGAGATGGGAAGCTGCTACTGTGGCAGATTGCTCTAGGTCATTCTAAACGGATGTTGATGGGTCTTTCTTGCCTTCTCCGCACAAGAGGAGTCACGTTGGCAAGCCGGCGAGACAGCTACCTCGGCACTTACAAGAGGGATGGCAGTGCTGGCGCTGAGCACATTTCGACTGAACGGCTCAACAGGGCGATCTGAGAGAGACCGTTCGCCGGAAGGTGAACTCTGCAAGCCATTCCGATGAGCGGCAAGCGACGATCCTCCGATGGTGTGCTCGTTGAGATCTGAGGAGTCCGAAGACGTTTCTTGACTTAGAGACTGGACACTGCGCTGCTGTTCGTTGCCGTCACACCTATCGCTATCGTCGCCAGTACCACTCCGGTGGCCGGAAGAGTGCTGTCCAGTACGGTCATCGCTGCACTGGCGAAAGCAATGTTTGCACGGTATGGAGATGCTCACTGCGGATCGAGCCGTCATGAACTGGAAATGGCGAGAAAAGAGGCAATCGAGAAGGACTGAGAAGGGGTCGAAAGGTGAAAAGATAATGCTGGAGGGCCTTCCCCAAGTCGATAAGCACCCCGAGGTGCTGAATGGCGGTGCCTATGTTGCTGTCTGATGGACTACCTGCTGTCCTCGTGTTTGGGGGCCCATGCCGGTGTTGACGCAGGCAACGCATCCCAGACAATAGACAGGCAAACGCCCCGAACACCACGATGCAGATTGAGCGTATGACTGCAGCCGTTGTCCTGTGCGGATTGTCGCAGGCAAGCATTAGAGGCAGGGCCACACCGCACGATTGGGCGCAACGGTGTGGTAGTCCGGGTTCGCGTTCTGGTGGTCTGTCGCCGAAGGCAATCGATGAAAGCAGTTTCTCTAGACACCGTGTAATTTGCCAAGGCCAAAGATGTGGGTCAAACTTTTTGGTCTTCATCCCCCTAAGAGCTTTCGTTCTCATCAAGCTTTTTGTTCCATGAGGGATGTTGGGCGTGGACTCCTCTGTCTGATAGTTCAAGCTTACCAACAGAATACATGGACATAGACTAGCTTGCAGACTCGCGTTTATTGACCAGCCTGACCGAGGAGCTCAAGGCAGAGACGTCCTCCCCAGTAGCTACTGGGGTTGGATTGTTCGTAGCGTGTTTGTACACGGCATTTTGCGAGTTGCCGGGAAATCCTCTGACGGTAGTCGGTTGCAGCGCGTTGAAAATCTCATTCTGGCTATGAGACGACCGTGGGCCTTGAGCATCAAGCAAGGAATGGCGCAACTTGCAATCGTAGACGCGTGACGATGACAAACATGCTTTGACTCGACTTACTCGTTGCCTGCGAAGTTTGACTTGAAGGCGAAAAATCGACTTCTCATCGAACGCTTCAGTACGATGGCCGTGCTTGGAAACCGGTGAAAAGCGCACCCACCTGCTTGGTCGGGTCTCCGATACGTGATGATTCCTCGTCCACCCTCTGCGCAACGCAGACAACTACGGGCGTTTAGCCCAGGCTGAGCCGACCAACTTGCAAAGCACAGTATGATTTTGCATATATGACAAGCCGGGCATTGCTTCGGAGTAGAAGAAGAGGGCTGCTTGAAGGAGTAGTGGTTGAGGTCTGAAAGCCTATATTGACTACTCCCAATTTGGGAGATGGTGCAGCGACGCTTCATTTGCAATGTGCAAGTCTTTGTCGGGCAAGACCGTGAATCGTGAAATATAGAAGACTCATCGGCGGTTAGCAATATGTCATCGGCACCGGCGCAAACCCATTCGGCGATGTCTTTCGACCTCATTGGACGAGCGGCAATACACTTCTCGGCGGCCATCCTCGATTAAGCTGACGCGTTTCCACGCCTCAGCGAAGCTTCGCGTGTTGTTCGCGCAGATGCTGCAGCCTCAGCACCACGGGGTGCCATGCTGAATACCACCGTGTGACCCGCAGGGACGAAGGAGGCGACTCAAGCTTGAGGTTAAGTTGAAAATATGAATTTTGATAATAAATATCGTATCAAAAACCCCCAATGAAACGAAATCGATGTCGTCCGCTGGGACTGCTGTGAACTCTCGCACTCAAGGTTCACCTCCTACTCGTGACTACCTAGCTAGCCCTGGGGGACAGTTTTGATGGGGAGAAAAGACTGGAAGAGGCCACAAATCTCCGTACAACACACCGCGCAGTCGTCTCAGCAAGGCTCCCTTTGGTATTTGACAAGTAACGTCACTTTCCGCCACCAATTCTTGTTTCCCGGACCAGGCAGGTGACCACTTCGGCACGGCGCATCTCCATAGCACCACTGGCCCCGAACGCTTGGTTCTGCCAGAGCCCGGGCGTCAGGATCGCAGCCCCGTTTTCGATCTTCCGTGCGGTAAAGAAAGCACGAATCGTCCTGAACTCTACTTCAGGGCGAAATAGCCGTGCAGTTCGACCCACCGCTGATACTGTGAACCCACGCATTTTCGGCAGTCTTCAGTAAAAGAGACATCGCTTTACAGGCATTGGCGAAGCGCATGCTAAAGTTGGTTCACGAGCTAGGTTCGGGAACGAAAACAGAATCAATTCTGGACCGCGTTCCGCCCAGAAGTTCAGGCGAATGATAAACGCAATTTGATGAACGATGCCATCTAACGTATTTCCGCCACCCCTCTGGTCACTTTACCGCTCCTCAAACGGAGGGTCGTCAAACACCAGCGCCACCACATACGACGACACCATGTATTCCCTGTACTTGATACGAGCTGCAATGCGTGCAACCTCTTCCTCCCAGGCATCGTGACAAAACACGTCTAGGTCCGAAACTGCAACGTCCTTCGCGGCCCTGAAGATGTCCCTCGCGGCTGACTTCACGTTGTTGGCACGTCGGAGCCCAGCGGACATGAGTTCCGAACGGAAACTCTTCAACAAGAGCACCGAAGCATCACCAACAAAGCCGAAGCAGGCGGTTGGATGGCCCAGAAAAGGTCGTTCAGGGCTGTTCAGCGCATGGGATCGAAGCTTCGCACGCTCCCTCGGATGTTTTCATCGGGTCCTTGTCGGATACATTTTTGTTCAACGCAGCGTCATCAACGTCATCGCCTTGGCTATGCTTGTAGGTCGCGTAGAGGTATTGCACATTTTCGAGCTGGTAGTCGTGCTCTCGGAGATGCGCCGAAACGGATAAGAATTCCGCTAGAGTGTATCGTGGTTAGTTATGAAGCGGCATGGGTATGTGCAATACTTTTGGACATACCAGATCCGGAGTCGAGATTATGGGATGCCAGGATTGCCGATGCTGTAGTCTGATACTCGCGATTGGCTTCCTTGATGACGGTTATGATTGCACGTTCCTTGTCGACAATACTGGACTCCACACGGCGTAACCAGTCTATCTCAAAGATCTGAAGGGGTCGTTCGAGAATCTCTTCGACATCCGACTGCCGATCCCAGATGGATACCAGCGCAGCGTTGCTATTTGTCGGCCTGGAACCTGGTAGGTTCGAATGCGAGCACTCGTTGCCGGGGCTTGGGGTCTCGTCGATGACGTGGTCTTCAGTGAGTGGGAGGGGATCACGAGAGCTCCCCGTCTCATCTGACATTTGATCTCCAGCGTAGCGGCTCTTGCTTCCGGAGTTTGCCATATCATGCGATGTCGTTGTTGAAGTCTACAGGGTTTCGTCTCGCCCGCGGTGATGGGTAAAATGATCACATTGTATGTTCGAGGTAGTTCACATATCAAGATGATTTGTGTTGGCAGCGATTGAGATACCGGCACTGGTGTTCAAAGGGGGCCAACACCACCAGCTCCACATTCGACCCCAAATGCACACCTTGGGGCAACACTGCTTAGCCTCAGGCACGTTTGCCTGCGTTGCCGGAGGCATAACGGGGTTTCCATCTTTTCCCGTACCAGGGTGGTACAGTTGGGTCCAGCCGTTGATGTGCAGATGCTTGATTGCTGGCGCCATACAATGTATTCTTCAGCATGCCTACATTGTGAAAACAAGGCGTGATACCTTGGGTGCACATGCTTTCCCGCTCGTCAACTGACATTGCATTCTTCTCGTGCCATGCGATACCGTCAATTCTGGCCTTTTTGCCTCTTCCTCGTTCACGTTAGCATTGCCGAAGTTACGCTAACCAGGTGTTCTTCCTCATCTCCAGCAATCCGCCACCCTTCACCTCGCAGAATATCCGGAATTGGTATTACGAGTATAGTCGCTTCTTTCGCGTCCTCAAGATTAGCATTCCCACCCATCCTCAGTCTTAAGCAACCCCTACATCATCGCCACACTCAGACCCCGCCGGCCCTCCACCTGACATTTTTATTCATGCTTCGATAGCGTGTTGACCGAAGCTAGCGGGGGAAAAGCAATGCTCTGGCTTTGATGGATGGATCGTGGCAATTGCCGTTGCTGCCGTTGCTGCCGCGGGAAACGTGGCAAAGAGGGCGACGAAGCGCAGGATGAGGCGGGGCCGGAGAAGGCGGGGCAGGACTGATGTCGGGCTCCAGTTGAATGGCGGCGCATAAGTCGTGCGCAAGTGGAACGGTGACGACGACCTGGTCCTTCCACTTGCGCAATCAACGATCATCTGCCTGTTGCCGAGGCTCTGGAAGCCCGCAGGTTCGAGATGGTCCGTAGATGCTAGATCATAATCACCGCATCGTCGCGCAGTTAGACTGGCCGATCATGAGATCCCGCGCCCGGCGTGTGAACGATGCTTCTGGATGTGAGGTCTGCCGCACCTACGATCATTGAACACCAAGTACCCTCGGCAAAACTGTCTAGCCGGGGTCCATCAGTCTTGTTCTTTCCTCAAACTGCGGACAGGGCTGGTGGACGCCGTCCGCGACCACATCGGGCTCGGCCGAGCCCGTTAGGAACCACCTCGTCCCGAGGTGCATGCCGCAAATGCTTCCTTACTTGCCAGCACCGGCTCCGCCTTCGAAATATCCCCTCTCCTCCGCGTTATCTTTCCTGGAACCCGACAGTCCCCTTGTTCTCCCCTCGCCGACCCTTTTCGGCCTTACAACACAAAAAGAGACAATCTCGGCCCATTTGCAGCAGGACCTGCAGCAAATTGCTTTTTCTTCGATCGATGACCACCCCGTAACTCCCCTACGCCTCTACCACCGTGCCCAAGTCTCTGTGGATGGGAATGTTGAACAGCGAAGCGGAACAGAAGAGCAGGGCTGCGCGATCGCGGGAGGGATGGGATCGAGAATTGCAGCACACAGTACGCGAGCGTGAACGGTGATGCCTGTATGGGAGGCGGTGATCAAGGGAGATGGTACGGGTGGACAGGACCTCTGCAAATAGTGAGTCATGCCGATCTGAGCTATGAGAAAGGGACCACTAGAAAGCTTCCAATGTCCGCCGTGGGTGACAGTGAGCAGTGCCCAACCCAAATGAAGCTGTGTATCTACATAATACGCTTTATCAGTATGACAGAGGGTAGAGCTGAATGTGTCAATGACACCGAGCAAAGTTGTGGGGGTCGCGGGGGGTCGCATCAGGTTAACCTCTGGGTGGATAGAGGCTAGTGACTAGTACTACAACACTTACCTTTCTGTAACCTCACAACCGCGCTCCTAGCTCACGACCCTCCGGACGTTGACCATCCACCGTATGAGACAAGAGGCTTGGTGCTCCTTGCCAACACATCGACATTGCCGACGAAGTTCGAGTAAACAACGTGGATGTTTGCGATCAAGATGCGCGGGAAGCGGCGTGTAGGCGATAAGTGTATAGCAGCGCTTGCGCCTTTGATGTGGAGAGGCGGCGAGCCAGCACCTCGAGGGCAGAGCTTTGTTCCTTCGTATTGATTGGGTTGGTGAGCTTCGGCGGGCAGCACAGTACGCGGGGTGACACTACAAAGTTCCTCATCATGTTGAGGTAGCAACAGCTACATCCGCCACGTGGCAGATTGCTGCGCAGGGCAACTGGCCGCCCAACGATGGCGCTGAGTATATGGTTCAGGAAAGGTCGTGATGGTCGCATCTCCGTCAACCCAAGACACGCCTCGAGCACCGCCGCCTATGCCTTCGCCAAGGCAGGTCGGCGAGATCAACGGCAAGCATCTGGCCTTCCGCCGCGAGCCTGAATTCCCCCCGATCTTGACAAAAATATCGTCTCTTTGCGCTGGAGCGGCCAGAGGATGGAGTGTGCAATGTTGAGAGCCAATGTTGGAACCGCTGGACGCACCGTACTCCCGACTCAAGGTTGTGTCCAGCCCCTCAGCCTGCATCTTTCGGAGCGCTTGTCGCACCGGCCTTTGCTCAATTGTCTGCGCTGGGTAGCAAATTGCTGCAGCCCGCCTCGCGCAATTGTTCTCATTCGCGCAATTGTCTCTGTCAGCGCTCATTTGCCATGTTGCGCCAGCAAGGGCTTGGTCGTAGCCGTGGGCAGCTAAACCAGGAGGGAACAAGAGAGGCGCCGGTGCTTCTGGTGCATGCTAGATCTCCAAAGCCCCGCATCGATCCAATAGCGCCGCAAGCCTCCTCCTCTGAATTGCCGGCCTAATCGTACCATGCGTTGGTGACCGGCGCGGCGTTCTTTGCGGTCTGCGGTTTGCCCGGAGCAGAGCTCCTACGAACATATCGACCTTGACTCCATCACCTCTTCGCTCGTGACGGTGGTGTAGCCACGTTTCCTGGCTGCATGACTCCAGTAAAGCCGCCCTAAGGCACATGATGTGATGGCTACTCGAGCATCGTCCCATAATGTCGTTTCGTGAGGATTTGAGCGGCGGCTACTTGGTAAGGAGAGGGGGCGCACGAGGTCGTCCGGGGAGAGGGCGGGGCAGCACCGGCGGAGACATCAAGCTTGTGATAAGACTCGGTTTTGGCGTCCATAGTTGTCGTCTGGATAGGCTTCAACATGTTGACAGCCATCGTAGTCGGTAGGTGTAATTGCCCACATCGGTACCTGAAGCTGGGCAAGGTGCGGGTACATGCCAACTGGTACAGGTGGCGTCAACTAGCGCATATGCATGGGACATTTGGACGTCTAGAGGTATGGGTGCCTTGGGCCTTAGGCCTGTGTAAATTGTTGCCCAGCCCGCACCAGTTCACATGTTATCCGTAGCAAAACCGTGCTTGCATTGGGGGAATTAGCTCTCTGCCTGGCGCCAAAGGTCGATGGCGTAGAGGTGTACTTGAATGACCTGGAGAAGGCGGTCGGCGGCGGATCGGACGATAATCACAACTGTAGAATGTTGAGAGGTCGGACGAAGACAGGCTTGACTGCGTTGATGCAGTCGGCACAGTGGGACCAAGGGCGGAATTGCCGTGCACCAGTCATAACCTCCGGATATCCATCCGATGACCGTAGGCGGTACTTTACCGGGACTTGCGGCGCAGGTAGGCTTCGTTGCAGCCTTGGAAGCTTCGGTGAAATGAGTCCAGCTATGATGGAGCCGGTCCCGCAGCACGGGACAAGTCCCCCAGCAGCTCTTCGCCATACTTGCGCAATTCCGCGCTCCTGTTTCCGTTCACACGCACTTTGTTCACAAGGTTCAGGTTGTGTGTCTTTACCTTGGCGTATCTACTTTGCAGAATCTCACTGGAATGCTGCCTTCAGCCAGCCAGCCTCCAGCGTCCTGGCGAACCTGGATACAACGCGATGCACTTGGCCAATATCATCCTTGGTTCGACCCTGCCTCTGGTCGTGCCAGATATCTGTGCCCATGCCTAGCCGTTCACACGCAACGGGCGCACGCGTCATTCCGCCGCAAGCGTTACATGCGTATCCGGCGGTTTTGGGGTTGATGTATGGCCACGATATTCCCTTGCAGGCATTGGCCATGAGGAGCCAAAGTCTTCCATGCAGATTCATGCAGATCCATGCAAAGTGCGAGACGTGTCGCGCCAGAGTCCGCCGCAGTGGATCTCGCGTTGCTGAGTCTTTGCATGGTCTTGCGCAATAATGCCGGTTCCGATGCGTGGCACTGTCCGTTGGCTGTCACGTAGGTGCTGCAAGCCGTGCATTGAGACTCATGCGCCACGTGGTCGGGACAGTTGTCGATAGCCGGGTGGAGAAGCAAATTTTGGGCTTACGCACTCGCCGAAGACAGCATCGTCGTGGCCGCCGCGCACCTGGGGTTCGCTCTGGATGAGCGTGATAGGCTAACTGATCGGTGGTGAAGGCCTCCTCAGGTTGCACCCATCGTCAGAGATCAAACGGAGGGCTCTGTTCGCGCGCTTCCACCTTCGAAACAGATAAGTTCAGCCAGCCTCAGCGTCCCCAGGAAACCTTCCAAGACTCCGGTCCTCGAAGCCGTGAGCGACCGCGCACCCGCCCGAACTGGTATTCGGCCTCTTGTCGTGCACAACGGTTTGCAATCTCGTTCGACCGGGTGCGGACGAGCAATGGTCTTCGGGACAAGTGTTTTGCGGCGCAGGGCGGATCGTTTGCGGGCGGAGAGCGGGATTGGGCAAGCTGCTACGAGCTTAGCTGGGAGTCAACTCATACCGGGAAAGGAAGTCTCAAAAGCGCTTGACATACCCGATACACATAGACATCCCGCCGTCGTATGCACGGTTGGCCATCCACTTTAACTCGATGGGGGTGGTAGCATGGGCCAGCGAGCTGAACGAAGGGGCCCCAAGATTGCGGAGAAAGCAACACACGAGCGCACTCGTTGTTCGTCAGTCATCAGCGAAGCATGGAAGGTCGGAGTAAGAGGGCGCCCGCGGGCAAAGACTCTTTCAGCGGACGAGGTGAACCGCAGTCGCAGCGCTTGCGATGTAGTGTGAGCTTGTAGGCGCGGTCCGGAACTGTGCCGGCACGCCAGTATGCCTTGGTGGGCTATTCGGTGGATTCAGCCATCAGCGCGAGGAGACGAGGCCGTTGAACAACCACGTGAATCAAGGATGGAGGAGAGCGTAGGCTGCGAAGACGTGACTCTGAGGCAAAGGCGTGGAGGCGACCGTTTGGGCGATGCACATGGTGAAACAGGATCCGGCGAGCAGGCGACGTGCCCGGCCTGTGCTGCGCTGCTCTCCGAGATGGCAAACCTTGAGGCCCCGGGTCCAGCAATTCGTGGATGGGGTTCGTGATGTTGCCTTGCGCTTTACCCGGCACGCCTCTCCCCAAGGCGAACAGATTCGAGAGGTGGCGGAGATCCCCTTGGTGCACGTATCCACCTTGGCGATGGCTCGTTGAAAGACCTGCTGGTCGATGTCGCCGCGTGATTCTCGGGTGCTCCGAATGAAGGCGGCGACCTGAGTCATGGCTACGACCTGTGTCTTGGCATTGGTCCTTTGCACATGAGAATTGAATGGAGATGACTGCGCTGGCCTGCTCGCGGGTTAGGGTATCGCCCCTGTTCATGGGGTGGGTCGGGCCGCTTGGGTCCAGGGCTGAGGCCAGAGCTCGTCGATCCGCTGCTGCGTCTTCCTGGAGCGCGTGCTCCGACAAAGGCAGCATCGGAATGGGCACGGTAGTAGCCTTGAGGTTGGTTTCGAGTTGACCGATGCGAAGACCAAGTCCAGCGAGCTTCGTCAAAGTTCTACCCTTGGCTTGCGTGCGTCTAAGCGTGGTTTCGAATTGACAATAGTGTGGACGTGGCCGAAAACCTTTGATCAGACTTCAACGCAGTGTTCCTGGGGCTGTGCTCCATTCGATGCGGATTGCGCAACGAACTAGAAAGCTTGAGTACCCGGGACATGTCTGGCGCATCACTCAGCTGGCGAGGGCGGCAGTGATTGTATGGAGAGGCGGCGCAGGATCTGACGGTACCAGAGCAAAGAGCAGTATTGCCGTCGAAGTGTCCACCACAGAGCTGCCCGGTCAAAGCAAGTCCAGGGACGGTCAAGGTCAGGGACTAAACTGGCCTGATTGGGGTCAGCGCTGTAAGATGCGTAAGACTGCCTTGTTCCGTACAGTTTCAAGTACTTAGCGAGGCTTTCGATTTATGTACTCCAAGGCAGCCCAGTAAAGCCGGCCTATCAGGCGACCATACAAGTGAACCCAGCGAAGCAGCCCGAAGTTTGCCACCTGTTCACCAGGCCCCTGCACCAATCCCCAGATCTTCAAGAAGAGCATCAGTAAACGACCCGATGATGCGGGCTGAGTAATGGTGAACTCTTATTGAGGCCCTGCCCAAACTTGCGACAATGCGCATCATTGCTCCTTGTCCCTCCTGACCTGTCGCACGTGGGCCGGGTTTGTTGATTTAGTTAATGGCATCTTCGACGACGCAAGAAAGACAAGGGCGGGCTGGTGGTGTGTGAGGCTTTCGAATCGCATCGAGGGCTCGTAAGCTTTGGGTGTAGGAAACGAGGCCGGTTGCGATCTACGGGCTGGCTGGCCGTGGCGTGCTGCATAAAGAGTTAGAAGGCGTGAGGCGATGGGAGAATCGGCAGTACAGTACCCTAGAGCTCCTGGCAGCGTGAGTCGCACATCGCGTTGCGCGTACCATGGGCAGGCTGAGGCAAACTTCGGAGCCACTCTCTCGAGATGATTGACGGCTACGACGGCTCAATCGCACCTACGCAGCTGGGGAGCATCTTCGCTGCTGCTCATCGTGACGACGATAGCTGCATGGCGTCAACCGGCAGTGGTAACCACGTAGCCCCCGGGGCAGCTGCTCCGCGCCGAATCTGGGCATGGCTTTACCGCACTGTTGTGGGGGTTTGGGTCAGCATACCTTTGTGCCATTGAAGGACTCGCACTGCATGCAGTGGACCCAGGCATCCGGAGTTTTTTGCATTATCGAGGACGGGGCGTGCCTTGGAGCAACATTTTGAGGTATGATGTGCATGGGTGTCTGGGTGCCTGGGTGCCTCGCGACTTGGTGCCTGGATGCCCACCCACCCGTGGTGAGTAAATATGCTGGACATATTAGGTACTTCAAGGGTTGTGGATAACCAGCTTCCTCGTGCCACGTGTAGTTACGGATTGTCGAAAGGAAGTAATGGTGAGTTTCGATCGCTGAAAGCCCAGTTTCGACCCCAGCTAGGGGAAAGGGTGGCACCTTGCCGGATGCCGGAACTGCATCATATTTTGAAGCCCGCATTTTCGCTACTGAGGTTCAATCAGAAAGTGCACAAGGCATTTCTGGCCCGTTACAGCGAGAAAAAGCCGTGGTCCGCATCGGCGCGGTCTCTGTCATCTGCAGGCTGTACGTAGTACTAGCCATATCGGCCTGCACATCGATTTTGCCCAGGTACGGCGTCATGCCAGCTTTGATCACCGCGGCATCCGGTACTGCGAGGAATCACGACAAGACAACAAAGTCGACGCAAGGATCATCCGCAGCCTTCACAGCTTCTGGAAAGCCTTGTCAAGATACGGTGCCCCCCGTCAGTTCTGAAAGAGTGCGGCTTCTGTACCAAGTACGGCTAAGCTGCTGCGAATGACACGACCACCCTATACCCCTGGAGATCGTAATCCGGTCTTTGCTTCACTTCCCAGCGTGCGCCAGTCTTAAAGCTTTACATCAGCAAGCGAGAAGGCGTGGAATCTTTCAATAAGCCTATACCAGCATCGCCGCCCTGTCCACTGGTATGTACCGGCTACTCAATCACCAGCCTCAACTCTAGAGAGCACGAGCGAAGCGACTTACCAGCGCCCCAAACTATTTTCAATGCGGCCGTTCACCGCGATGAACGCGACGTCGGCACCCATAGCAACAACCGGGCCGTCCCAAAACGGTACAGGGGGCCTCCCGCGCCGCTGTCGCCGCACTCCACAGCAATGGCAGCACCAGCAGCAGTACCACGCCTGCGACCGCCTCCCGAGCACCTCCGCAACTTCGTCGAGCATGCTCATTCCGGGGCCGGACCGCCGTACCGAAGTCACCCTCCAGAGGACCCGCACGAGCGGTGGCGGTGAAAGAGCTGCCCACACTTCCGGTCACGGGCTCAGCGCCGTTCCTGGTGAGCAAGGATGTTGCGGCGAGGATACCCGCCAGGATGTCGAAGAGCGCGCGCACGACCGCATTGAGCGCGGGTTCTGCTAGGGAAGCCATCGCCTTGAGGTAGGCGGGGGCGCCAAATGCCGTACGCACAGCGGCCTTGACGACCTCTGGGGTAGCCTTCTCCTCGAAGAGCGCCGTGGTGGCACCAGGGGCGTTCAGCGGATGGCCGCACACCGGATCCCCGAGTATCAAGCCCGAAGCTATGCAGTGCTGGCGGACATCATTGGCAAGGACGGCGCCTGCGAAGAGGCCGGGCAAAAACAAGTCGTTACTCTCGTTGGGAGGACGGCGATGATGAAGGGATGGAAGGCCGGGGGGAGCGGGTTGCTGTGGCTGGGCATTTGAAAGGGGGAGTCCCTCTGTGGAAACTTTGGCATGGACAGCGGTAGGTCGAGGAGTTGCCAACCGATCTCTACCAACCTAGCAAGGATCTATTGCTGGGCGTGTGGGAGATTTATGACGGGGGCTCTCGGGCATTGCGGCCTTCAGGATTGTCTTCCGCATGGGTTGTACAGTCGTCTTTCGGATGGTTGACGCCAAGATATTGGCGAGGGACAGAGGAAGAGCTCGCACTTTCAAGTTGCGCGCAGCGATGGGAGACCGGCACAAGGTCAAGGTGCGGCGGATTGCGCTGGCCTCTGGATAGTCTGTCAGTGAGACCGCAGCCGTGGGTTGGAATCGCTCATACAATACGACACGAGTGGCAACCTAAAGACTTGGGAGTGATTCCGGACAGAACGCCATTTACATACTTCTGATTGGGCACGATCGTTTTCTCGTACACTAAACCCTCGCAGTCCAATTGCGAGTGCCACCACTGGCTGCGCGGGGTAGAAAAGTGGTCATCGCCAACACCCATCCGAATGCTAATCAGAGCCAACCGCGCGGCCGAGAAACCGTATACTTGCCAACATTCACGAGCGCCCAAGCAAGTCTGCCGATCTTTACAGAATTCGCCGTCATTGTGGAGACGCACGTAGGCTATCAGGTATGTTCTGGACAACAAAGATGCCGGCTGCGCGGGAGATTCTGCATCGATGCGCCCCACCGCCGTCAGGTTTCTGGTCGCACCTTTCTGGGCTTTTGACAGCAGTCGCCGCACAGCATTGCGAACTTTGACCAGACCGCTTATGTGATCTGGGCAACGGCGCCACACACTGCGCGTAGATCCGTTGCTCCGGCAGTTTGAGTCTTCCCATCCCCACTCGCTAGGTGGTGTGGACGATCCTTGACCCGGCCCGGCGATGCGTATGCTTCTCTAACTTGTGCCTGATCTGTGCCCTTCGTGAATATCATTGACTTGGCACCTCAAACGGCTTGAAAAGTTCAGGGTAAGGAGAGCGCAAGTTTCACGATACGTCCGCCCACACCGTACCGTCGAGGTAGTCTAGGCACTATCACACCCATCAGCCTCAACTGCGCAGCTGCCCACCAACCACCCACCTTTCAATCCGATTTACTCACCCACCTTCACTTCTACGAAGACATTTTTGGTGTCGCATATCACTTAATTTTGAACCCCTACAAGATGCGCCTACTAATTTGGCTTCTCAAGGCATCCTTTTTTCCCCATATCGCCTCTCCGTCTTCATTTTCTCGTCATTATGCGCTTTGCCAAATAGTGATGACCATCTCGGTTGTGGAGATATTTGACTTTCTTGTACTCTTCGCGCCAGAAACTTGCACTTTGGATGGGGGAATTTTAGGGCTGAGTCCTCCAAGTCCACCGACAACAGACACACCTTCCCGTGCGCCCGCTCGATATCTGCTCCAATCCTTTCAATTCTGATATTAATATAGCCCTCTCGTCAACTACTACGTTTTGATCTGCGCAGACTCTATCTTATTTAATACCATTGGGAATAAATCCATATACTAATGTGTTAACCGCGCGTTTCCGGTCTTAGTGGTCTTGTGTCGCGGCGCCCGCCTCCAATTCTAGGCCCTCATTGGTATTACTAGGAGCAGGCTACGGTTTCCTCGACTCTTGGTGTTTGTTGCCCGCCCGGGCGGGCCCGCTGTGTGTGAACACATTGGCATCCCTCCAATATGCTCTTTAAGGACTCCCACGCCCCTCGGTAGGCGCTCTCCGACTCGCACACCATCACCATCACCATCAAGGCAAACGTCTCGTAACAACCTCGATCTATCAGTGCGAAGCGATCATTGACGACTCCCAACATCACTACCATGGAGCAGCCTCGTGTAGAGTCTGCGTCCACCTCCTATGAGCTCGGATTGAATCAGCCGCTGGCAAGTAAGTTGCCAGTCTCGCCCCGCCCCCCTTGCTACGCTTTACCCGCATTCCCGAGCGGCGGTCGAGGCCAAAACTGGGCCAGCCTCTCAGTCGGCCCTCGATCTCGTGGTTGACAAATTCGACTGGGAGTTGCTCAAGTCGTTCCTCAACAGTCTCCTTAGTAAGTACTTCTCGGTCGCTTCCTTGACCACCCTTACACGTTGTTCGACTTTTTCAACCAATGAGGATATTACTCAGTATTAGGCAGTGCAATCCAGCTAACTGACAATCATTATGCAGAGGAAGACGCCGTCTACAAGAAGGAGATGAACATACATCGCAATGAGGTCATCGGCATGGAGGCGCGTGTCGTGATCAAATAGAAGTCGGCGGCGTTCGTGGAGATGAAGGAGGCTACTCCTGGGTCCGATCTCGCAATGCACGAGAAGGCCGATGCGAGAGATGGGATCGAGGTCGAGGGAGGAGATAACGCAGACGAGGGGCCAAAGGACGATGAGGGGCCAATCGAAGGCAACGAAAACAACGAGGTCGCACAGGGAAGTAAGCGCGAGGGCAGCGGAGGCGGCGGCGGCGGCGGCGGCGGCGGCGCGAGCGAGTCCAGGGAGAACAACGGAGGCGATCAAGTCGGCGAGGGTGGGGGAACGACGAGGACCATGGGAGCGACGCGCTGATCATCTGCGACTTCGGAACCGGAAACCATATGCTGTACCTCCGCTGAATCGCCGCAAGCTTCTCCGGCTGACCAAGGCCGTGTTACTGTGATGAATGTTTCGCGACGGTGGGTAGCTAATGGGCCTAAGTGATTGAATTAGACCTACCGACGGAGGATATGTATTGCATAAATCGAGTTCGCATAAGATATAGCTCTCACCGCCAAGGATGTTCTCATGCCCAAAGGCGAGGACTGTGCGGAGTGTTCGGATGTGCCACGGCTTGCGTAATAGCAGCGAGAGTTCTATCCTCGCATTTTCCTGGCAAGATTGCTCAGACGATACAGTGGTATAATTCTAGCCGGCCGGCCGTAAATTCCTGCAATAAGTTTGAGGCGTATGCTGCAGACACCGGTCATCAGGCGACGAAGCTGAGTAGTGTATATTCCCGTCAATTGGTCCTCTTGAGGACAGGCAACGGCCAAGCACCGCGGCCTACACCTCGATTCTCGGGGCATGCGCCGCTCCATCATCAAGTCAACCCCGCTCACGCATCCATGATATAAACCCTCCGATAATGCTTATGCACCTTGCATGCATAAACCATAGGTTTTGCAGAGGCCTTTGCAAGGTTCCTCAACAGTTCAACCTCATCTCCTGTCAACTGGATTCGGCAAAATGTCGTGAGAAGCTTCGCGCCAAAGGTAGCCAGAGCGCAAACACATAGCCAGAGCGCCGCAAGCTTTCAACCGTTCACACTGCCGCATGCTGAACGCTCAACACCGCGCTCTTCATCGAGTGTAGCTGGTACGCTCAGCAACTCGACCGCCACTGGATAACATCGTGTCCTTCCCAAAGAATTTTGTCTCATTCGCCCTACTCATCAATCAATCTCGCTGCGCTGCAGTCGGTCGAGTCCTTTGAGTACAAGAAGCATGTCGGCGGAGTTTCGACGGAATGATCCATGTAGGGTATCGATGCAGCCATTGTAGCCGGCCGGAGTCGTAAGCGAGGTGGCGAGGAGGCGAGGGGCCGGCGAAGTTGAGGCCGGATGAGGTCGTTAATAGGCTGTAGAGAGCGATGACAAACCGACTTTATGTCGGGAGGCTTAGCCTCTCCCTCATGGTAGACATCTCCTCTTGTCCTGTTCTCTCACTCGGTTCCTACGGAGCGAGAGGCGATTGCCATCGCTCTTGACGGGAAGAACCTCCTGCTTGCTCCTTGCGGATTTAGCTCCGGCCTCAACTCCTTTCCTTTCTACTCCTTCTCCCCAGTAGTCCGTATCGCCCTGTCTCCTCGCCGTCTACTCTGTAGCTAAGTCTCACGTTCCACGGTCTCAGATCTCTGCACATTCCGAGGCGGAATCGAGTCGAGTAACTTCACCTGGCGACACGTCCATCCCAACGGCTCACGACCCTACATCGCCGTGCTTCGCGAGATTGGCGCATCGCTTGGCTGTCGTGTGAATAAAGTCGTGGCTTGGTATGAAAGCATCGATGATATCAGTAGAGACTTGGTAGAGTGTTGAAAGATGAACGTGCATCTCAGATTCAGACTATCGATTGTCAACTCCACACAAGCATCGCGCCCGTGTATCGCGCCTGGGCCGTGCAATCATCGCTCTGCTGCCGAAATTGTCAAAGCTCGCCGCTGGAGAGCGAGCATTTATGAGGCTGAAACAGCGCAGAGTGTCTCTTCATTGTGGCGCGTGCTGCGGGACATCGTCAATGGTCCATAGTAGACGGCGGTACTCCGGAGAGATGCGGTCAAGACAAGCTTTCCACGACCACAAGCGTGGGGGCGTGGGGAATCATCAAATAGTACTAGGTAGGTGAGTCGTCCCAGCATCAGCAATTGTAATCGCCGTAGTTACAGCTCAACTTTAGAAGCCCGACGAGCTGCCTCGGCGGCTCAGGCGGCTCCAGCTAACGCCACCCGGGATCAAGTCGCCCCTGCTGTCCGCACTGATATCAATCGAGGCAGACCAATGAGTCTAGTCATGCTGATCAACAAAACGTGATTCAGAATACGCCTCGATAGCCTGTGGTTACATTGCCTACCTCTATAATCTGGACGTGCTTTCGAGCATGCAAAACCCGGGCAACTGCGCCATGCCACAGTCATGGATATTCAAAGGGGTGGGTGGCGTTGGCGTTCTGCCGCGTCGCCTTCCAATGCTCGCAGACTTCTCGAGCTGCTACTTCCACTCCACTCTGGGAGTAGATTCCTGCTCTTCACGGGGTCACTGCGAACCGAGCATGACCTCGACATCTTGTGAGTCGTGTTCCTATGATGCAGCGTCGTCGAGTCGCAACGCGGCCGCATAGCGTGACTAGGACACAGTAACCCCACAAGCTCAATCACGTATGGCGAATCCGGCGTTCCCACCCCGAGAAGTATCAGCCCAGGCGCTCAGCTAAGCTCATCACACCTTTCAGCTCTGAAAAACGTAAGCACAGTCGCGATGTCGGAGGTGTTACAATCCGAGTCCTCTACGACGACGACAAGCACGCTCAGCTTCCTGACCACCTATAAGTGATATTGTAGATTTAATACAGCGCCGTGTCTCCCTGCCAGGTGCGAAAATGGTCTCGTACGCTCGCTCCTCCGCCAAGCGCTCGAGGCAACTTTTTAGGATAACGTCACGGAAAGATTCCAGTTGGCCTCGGAAAGCTATCTCATTGCATCCTTGCTCTTGACAAGCGAGGGTCCCTGATATGAACGAATTCGCCAATTCTAACATACTGCTCGCCGATCTTCAAGTGTAAATCCGCTTACAGGCACCCGTAATTATCGGAACGCTGGGCTCGAGAACTCCGATTTGTCGCGATACCTATGGGCCTCCTTGCTTTATGAAGACATGTTTCCGACATTGAAGTGAAAGCCGTGTGCGGGAAATTAGAAAACCACTACGTTCGTCTTCACCTTCAGATAGAAAACATGTGAGCGGGCATTCGGTCATGGGGAGAGGGAATCATCTGACATGACAATAGGTGTAAATCATGCGAACAAGCAGGTTTGGAGATTTTTTGAGAGGACCAACTGGGAATTAGTAGACTATACAATATTCGCCAGATTTGATATGTAAATAGACGATATAGCATTGCTGACTGGGGCTGCGCTCCAAACGGGGTTCGAAGTTAGACAGGAATTAGCCACGACTGTAGCAACGAATCGTCTAAGTCGACCACAGAACAATACCTGAGCTTTCGGCATACAGTCAGGTCATAGGTGTTCGTATTGGTACACAGCATTACCATACACTGGCCGCAAATCTGCTGCAGCGCGGTTGTGCAGTTCTGTGGCGAGGATTGCTGGCTTGGTCTGGATATGCTCCCTATCAATCATGGGTAGGTTGATAAAAGATAGGTTATATCCACGGGTGTACTCCCCCAGAAGTTTGATTACATTAAGTTGGGCAGCCGGGCTACGCTTCCACCTCTCAAGAGTTTTTCAAGTGTCGTTGGCACACCACTGTCCTGCGGTCTGCTCAGATATTGTCTTGGACAGATTAAATCCACGCCGCCAATGCCCGTAAGCTCATTGGGCTCCCTTCTCGCACCAGCTATTGCGCTCCATTGAACCGCGCTCGCATTCTCGATCACTCTTCTCAGCGCCGATCTCTTGACTTGAAAGTCACAGACACGGTATAGCCGTATGTGCCCCCTCACGTAGCTGTATAATATTGGAATCCGCGACTGACATAACACACAGTCCGGAGAAGTCGCCCATTGCCCAAACCCAAAGCCCCGTCATTGCAGGACCATGTGTACGCTCCCACCAGGACGACGCCGACTGGTGTCGTACAGCAACGCAGAGAGGTTGGCCAGGTCCGCACAACGCCAGCGGCACTCTGCTATCGATGGCGTACTCGTCCTTCGCCACATGGACACATGACTGGCCTGGAATATCGGAAAACAAGGTTGGAAGGCGCAGCGCCCTGGAACCGGATGCTGGCCGCGCTGCTATTGATCGCGCAGGACATGTCCGGTACCACTTCGTTGCAGCAAAGAGAATGAACATCGCTTTGGGAACTGGCGCTTGAATGCTTGCAGCCGCGACATATGCTTGCTGGGCTACGTGAGCCCTTGGGCTGGGCATTGCGCGAGAAAGAATGTGGGCTGAGGCGACTCTTGCGCTTGGGCGAGAGCGGAGGATGTGACCACCTCGGGGCGGAATCACAGGACAAACAAGATTGCGCGAAATAGGATGGCAGACAGCGTACCAGACCCTCGCGAACAGGTATCGCCCAAATACTAAGCGTCAAGCATCACACGTCGCATCTCAATCAGGCTTGGCGAACGAGCTGGCGCCAAAATTGCCTCGTCGGCCTTACATCACAAACATTGCTCCGTCATTGATTTCATGGACACGACAGACGCCATCAACCTCAATGTCTGACGCAAAGACAAGCTCGAAGCGATTCATATGGCCGGCTTCCCTGATTTGACCAACCCACACCCAACGCCATCGATTGCAACAACCGTCGAGCATCTACGGCACCGTATCTGCTGTGACCCGAGTACCACTTCACACAACACAGCAAACCCCGCACATCGTCCTTCTCACACGATTGCCAACGTGCCGATCCCAAACGACCTTTTCAACGCAGTTCAAAGCTTTTATAACCTCCACCCAACTACCAAAGCCCAACCTCGCCGGCGTGGTCTGGTGTCTTGGTACCGATACTTTCATCATCTATTCGGAAAACACAATCTAACAAGAAAGTCTAGTGAGGATCGAGTCTAAACGAACGCTAGCCCGCCGTACCCGCTGAAATCAGTAGGGAGCCAACGTGGCTCCACCCCCCCACGACTCCAGGCTCTCTTCGTCCTTGACGTGCTTCACGGCGTTTACCACCATTGGCGCAACCCGAGTTCACCATGCGTAATTCTGGCCGCGCCACCCGACCCCAGTCGTCATAAGTCGGCGTTTGTTATGGAGTCACTCAGCGCCAGTGATGCCTCTGGGTCGGTATGCAGACCTTGCACCCGGCCCGCTGGTTAGCTTTGCGGATGGCACTGAGGTTCTCCACCTTCGGCTGTTCAACGAGGGCAAGATGGGCGGCTGCTGTGAGCAAGGCATGAGGCCTGGGAGTCGCACGAGTCGAAGAGAAGTGTGGGGACGTATTGATGGAGAGTAGAGAGAAGGGAGGAGATGAAGGAGCAAGGGCAAGCATGTGGCGGCTCTGCGGCGCGGCAGGGCAGCAAGGGTGTGGAGGGCTCAAGAAGAAGGCAAGGAATGTCGACCGAACATGGCGAGCAGAACCACGTCGCGTTCCTCGAGCTATATCGAGGAGTTCGAACGAACAAGCACTCCACCACCGCATTGACGAATGAGGCTCAGTGAAGCCCAAGATATTCGACATTCGCATTCAAATAAGCTGACGAGCACGCTTCGTCGATCCTGCCCCTCAAGTCCGCGCAAAATGCAAAACTGTAGGGCGGCAGCTCAGCACCTAGTGAGCCGCCTACCCGGATCTTCACCCTGGTATCCGTACATGTGCTGATCGTACGGGCAGGCCACGTGAATAGAGTTCGCCTGTTAACCCAGTATGCAGCAAACGACGTAGCAAGCTGTCACCTTCCCATCAGATTTGGACGTGATCGATAATAGCCTCACGCTGATCAACGAAAACTGGACGACCATGACCCGCAAAGCAGACACCGCCGGCATCGTATGCGCTGTCACTTCGCAAAGGAATCTGCACCGGATAGCTGTGGCACGGGAGGACATGTACCCCGGCTTGACGTTATTGAAAAGTATACACCGCCCCTCGCTCTGCTCCTGCCTCCCAGGTTCTCTAGTCTAATCTGACTTAGGTCAATGTCTTTGTCGCGTCCCCCGATGGTCCCTTCGACCTTACCTACCATGCCAACGGCTCCCTCGCGCCCTCCGCCTGTGCCAGGTCTCTGCAGCACGGCAGGCTATTTATGGTCCACACCGTTGCCCAAGCGGGGTAGAAAATGGTTTGCGCTCTCGGCAGTGAAAGTAAAAGCGTACGCCGCGTGTCCGTCGCCAGCCGGATGATGAGCTACGCCTACTCCCTCAGAGCAGTGAAGAGCTTCACGAGGCGGCCGGGGCAAATGGCGCGGCGACGCCGCAGAAGAAGGCGGTTGGCATTTCGGACGTGGGACCTTGGGCGTGATGCTGCGGGCAAGCGAAGTAAGCGCTGGAAGCATTCAGCAAAGGAAGAAAAAGGTCAGACTGCGCCTGCGTTTGCACTAGGGGTTTTCTCGAAGGTCTGGGAGGGCGGCACCGTCGTCATCGCCGTTGCCCGGATTTATCATAGCTGGGGCAGAATTGGATACCCAACCGTTCGCGAGCGCCAACGCCGGCCAACCGCAACTTTAGGACAAGAAAAAGGCTTCCGGTAACAAGATAGTATACTTAGCGTTTGAAGAACTTGTCATAAAGTATGATTCATGATTTGATGCTTATTCCAGTGACATATTAATAATCTCATTACAATTGATAGGCCTCTTGTTCCCCTCCATATCATTGCAACGGGCTGTTACCTGCTCAAGACAGGCTGAACTTCGTCGAGAATGGCCGTGTACACGGGTAACCGGGCACCAAGCCGCCACACCTATCGCTACAGGCATGCGGATTACTGGGTAATAGGTGAGCGGAGGGGGTATATCAACAGCTTTCCACCTCACTCACCCATCGCGATACATTCCACTACCACTGATAGCGGCCTGACTGGTGGGAAGGTGGGAATGCCCGCTATACCTTGCATGCGAGGAACAAAGTAGGTGAACTGACTGAAGAGGCTGATCGCACTTCGGTCAGTATATCGACGTGTTCAACGGCGTGGGAAGAAGCGCTGTACTGCAGAATCGGTACTGTTGATCCTCAAGGAGGCCAGCGTGTGGCTAGATTGTGCCGACTTACGGAAGCTTTCTTGTCGGGCTGGGAGTTCATTGGGGATCTTTATTCCGAGTCGTTATGCGATGATGAGGTGAGTCCGCATGAGCACGCGGCGGCTCAAAGCGTTTGCGAGTTCTGGCGGGATAGTGATGGCAAACAGCTGAGGAGAACCAGTCCGGCCGACCGCAATCTTGATCGAATGGACGTAGAGGCTGACAAGGAGTGTTCGAGTCCCTGTCCTGATGTAGAGCCCTAATACGAGCTATACTTGAACCGTAGCGATGTTTGGAATGCTGGCGAGGACCGATTGTTGAAGCCAAGCACATCATCCAGTCCAGCACGAAGTCGCCTGAGGAGATCGACACTCATGCTTGCGCGAGTAAGCGCAATATCAGCGCGGATCCGCCCAGATACGTGCATAAGTACAGAAGCACTGTCGTTGCTCGCGAGCGTGGCGACTACAGCGTGGCGGAATATAGCTGGACCCAATCCGGCACTATTTCGTGCGTGGCAAACAGTCTGTAATGTACCCTGGGCCGGAGGTATCCTTTGCCCTCGTAGCGACGCAAGGTCCTTTGGGCCTTTTGAATGCGCGACGATGATGCTTGTTGAACAATATAGAGAGAGATTGGTTTTTGGAAGCACTCCTGAACTAGTTGGATGGATTGAGCGACGTGAGTGGGCGATATGCATGTAGATTTGGGAACGTGAAGCTACGAAATGCCGGTTTGTTGCCGACGCCTGCCGTGTAGAGTCCATATCGGCCACCATTCTTGACCACGGCGAACACCAACTTTTGCCAACTGTGTAAGCGGACTCCACGGCTGAGATGTCAGGGAGTTAGATGTTGCCCGGGAAATCGTCTGTATTGAGCGCATGTCTCCACATACTTCACGGCCGCCTTCAAGTGGCTCCTCATTCCATTTCGCTACCGGGCTCCATTACAACAAATGTTGATAGAAGAGTAATAGAACGTACACGGCACCATTCTATACTCTGATATAGCTAATAGCCTCGTGACCTCGATAAAAAGTATTCACTGGATACAGGCGGTAGCGGATATCCCCTCCAGAATGGCGCATATCAACTGTACAAGCATAGGTACCCAGAGGGATTCCTGTTCCGTTGTCACCACCGTAGGGCGCATTCGGCATGGAGACCGCAACGTCGAGGGTAATAGCCGGCATCCCCCCGCTTGCATCACCAAAGTCATCGAAGACTTGCGGATTGCAAGAGCGCGAGGTGACAAAGAGGGAGGGTTGAAGCGACAGGAAGCAGAAGGAGGGCGTCCAGGACAACGTTGATAGGGACGACGATGAGGAGATCGAGGATGAGGATGGGGATGGGGAAAAAGGACGAGGGCGGGGATGGGGAAAAAGGACGAGGGCGGGGACGCGGATGACAGGAGTGAGGACGGGGAATGACGGGATGAGGACGAGGACGGGGGATGATGGGATGAGGATGAGGACGAGGATGAGGGAAACAAGGATCAGGACGAGGGGGATGAGGATGAGGATGGGGAGGGTGGGGACGAGGATGAAGACGGGGACGGGGACCGGGACGCAGGATATGACGATGAGGAGGACGTGGCTGCGGCTGAGGTGGAGTGGAGAGGCTCTGCTGCGACGCCAAATTAGTCGACTGCTTTTGACTGTGAAATACGGAAGACGGATCAAATCCAGATTGAGCGCCGTTCGCCCCATGGGCCTGGGAGCACGTTTATCAGAGCCATTTGCAACCCAGAACCTGTCGGCCAAGACCTGAACCCGGACATGACGACGTTGTATATCCAGGCAGTTCTGGTAGCAAGGCTATGAACCATACACAGAGCTGTATTTCTCCCGCTGGCGTGGAGGATTCAGAGGTTACGGCTAACAGGATCCGCAATGTCAGAGCAAATGCATGTTGGCGATGATCCGTCCACCTTGACCCTCAACTAGCACACTTACTTGCAGATAACTCTGCTCCATGCTTGCCATCGTGCAAGGATCAACCTACTCTTGTTCCTACCACGAGCTATGTCAAGTATCATTCTCCTCCTCGAGAGCAAGGGCAAGGCGGGAGTTCGATGACTAACCAGTCGCTCTTGGACCGCCTGCAGACACCTGCTGTCCCAGGCAGATGGAAAGCTCTGCATAGTCGACACTTGGGGTGGGAGCCGCTGTAATCGTATCACGGAGGCAAATTCGATAGCATGAAGGCATGAATGCAGCCAATATAAGGAATATAATCGGAATCAAGCTTCACCGTCAAGCTCATGGTTGAGGCCCCATACGGTGAATGGTAGAACTGCATGGGGACACCAGCCTCGTCGCAGCGGCTGATCCTTGGTCCATCCGGGCTTGGCGATTGCAGCGGTAGTCGTTGTGCTGGCCATACCCGTTGAGAAGGAGGCATGCTTGAGCATCAGGGGGTTCGAGTAAGGACCGGGTTCAGACGGGAATATCAACGGTGCCTACTAGCAGGTAGGCAACAAATGTCCAGGAGATCCACGAGACAACTTCCCAGCTCAGGCTGATAAGTCTACTCAGGTGGGTCCAGGTTGCTGTCGATGCAAATCCGCATCGCACTGCATACATCAATAATGTAAATGCCGGCGTTAGGTATTCATCGGTCTCGAAAATTACAGCAAACGACACAGCTGGCAGAATAGGCGGCCTCCAAATTTAGCGTAATAACTTGCTTTACATTCCAAGCGGGAAGTTAGTCGAAGCTTAACGACGTAGCTCAAACCGCACATGCCGCCACCTTCCCACGACTTGACCAAACTGTTGCAGGGAAGTGAGATGTGAGGGTGATTACAAATTCCTCTTGATTTGTGAGCAAGCAGGTGCGTGCGCAACCTTCCAATCCTGCCGTCGCGTTCTTGCGGGCCCCGATCAGCCCGTGTATGGCTAACACTCCGACGTAAAGCGAAACACACCCTCGCGATCTGCGCAAGGTTATGCGAGAACTGTTCCAATCTCCTAGCTGGACTTGAGAGGCACAGGTCAGTCTATTCGTCTTCGACAGGTCGACCTCCTGCACGGCCTGCGCATGCTAATGGAAGTATACGAAGCCACCGAACGATAGACATCCCCACTTTGCTCGCCGCCTTATTCCCCGCCTTGCCGTTTCCCTTCATTTTCTCAGCACTGGAACAACAATTTCCGATCGCTCCTCATCATCCGGCGAGCGCACAAAGACATTGCTAGCAGCCACCGGCGGGCAGAACCGTCACACGATCCTACAGCAACCTACCTTCGACCCTACCTCCCCACCGAAGCGAAACGGAATCATGATATCAGCAGACATTCCTCAGATCGAGCGCAAAAGTTGGACACCTACGCGAGCCGCTGTGACTGCGCCGTGTATCTTCCCGCCAAACAGCCAGAGCAATCGAGCAAAAGAGACGAAGCGGCCGGGCTTGTAGCGGGGGAGACGCCAAATGTATGGATGATGAGGTGACCAAGATCATGAGGAAGACATTCGCTAGCTTCTGAATTTAGCGTGTGACAATCTGCATACGAGACCTGGAAATGGGAAAGGGCGTATAGCGCGGGACATGTTGGTACGAGCGCTATAAGAGCAAGGGGTGACAGGACGTTCTGGAGGACGCCGCATGTTTACGGGCTTCCGATGGAGCTGGGCAGTGGAAGAGGCATTACGCATGAGGTCCAACGTTCTCTCCATGTCGGAGTCAACTCGATAAAATCCAGTCATCAGCTGAAGGGCCTCACAGTCTGCCTCTAATTCGCTCACACGGCAGCCGGCATCAAGCCCTGTTCCAACCTCACAGTTCCGGTGGCAGATGCTGAAGACTAAGGCAGCATACCTCGGAGCTCCACTATTCACTGTACAGGCGCGGACCGTAAGGCGAAGCCACCCCTCCCACTTTTGTATGATTGTCTTTTCTGGTCTTATCAGTGCACCCACAGCTAATTCCATACCGGTCCTGCCTCGCATGGCTGCGTGAAGCCCTCTCCACAACTCCACTGCCCAGCTGCAGCATAGGAATTACCACATGCCACTTGCACGCATGTCCACAGGAGTGCCGCTGGAATTGTCGGCCGTGAACAGCGGCTCTGCGCAACACCTCCTCAGCCCGAGACGTCAGCCGCTGACCTCAAGGGGAGATTGGACTCAAGATGACGAATGGAAGACCGTTCGGAATGGTGTTCGGAAGAATTGATGCTGTCAAGACTGGAGGCACTCTGGGGACCAAGAGGCGGACCCTAAGTCAGCAGATCGCTGCGGATAGAGTGGTACCGATACTGGTCGATTTGGGCGCCTCGGCCATCGATTTGGGCTGATACCCATGTCAGATCTGCAAACTGGCCACTCCTGCGCGGTTCACGACTCAATCGTCTTACGCAAACAACGGCAAGCGACAAGCGTACTTCCTCTCCGACTACGCACGCATAAGGAGTCAACTTTGACAAGTTTGAAGCCTACCGCCAAGAAATACTTGACTCCCAATCGAACCCCATTTGTATCTCATGACCGAAAGAGATCTGCCTCCTGCAGGATCGAACGAGCACTCTCTTGGTAGCGGACCACGCGCCCTGTCGGGGAATGAGTCAATCCGACACGCCCACTGCTTGTTAAAGGCCTTCTCCCAGCACACCGGGTCAGGAACAGCTATGAGGCAAAGATGACCTTATGGGTAGTTTGGTAAAATGTGGACGACGAGGCAAGGAAGGAACTCATTGCGGTAGGATTTCAACAGCGGCGAATTCGCACCAAAACGACAGTCGTGGTCATCGCCCCGCACATGTTGTAGGCCTAGACTACAAAACAAGCGGCACATTGTCTTTGGGCAGGTTCAGGCGGTCCGTCAGGACGAGAAATAGCTGCGCAAATGCAGCGAGCCGTTGCTGACAGCTCCACGACCTCCTTGGCCTTGTCTATGCGGTGGGGTTTTGGAGACAGCTGCGGATACGATTGCGTGGAATTCGACGATGTGCGGAGCAGGTGATGTTTAAGTCTGGATCGTGTGATGATTCTGCTTCCGATATCCCCCGAGAACATTCCGGATTTCGTCGCTCGAAGCCGAATATCTGGATCGAAACTACAAAAGGGCTAGATAAGCACAAATCGCAGAGGCGTTAAACCTTGACCACAGCTTCGACAACTTCTGCACCAGGTCGCCCGCAAACAGGACAGGCTGCAAACACATAAAGATGTTTGCGGACCTCACGAAGTCCCCCTCTTAACCCAACGTAAGCTACACCCCGGCAACCCAGCAGTGTGATGCACATCCATAAGCTAAGCGCGGAAAAGCTAACAACCCCCAGGTCTTCCGCCTCGGCAGACTCTTTTGCACAGTCGTCCCCGATATGAGTGCCCCAGACCCAGACCACGAGCGAACCTACCGAACTCCTTTCCACCCCTACCAACGCAAGCACACCGGCTGCTCCAACCCCTGGCGCGAAATGTACAACGGCTCCATTCCCGGGTTGCAAGTAAAGCTCCGATCGCTCCCCGCGCAAAAGCCGCTGCAGGACACATCGGGCCTCGCCGTCGCTAGCATGCACACCATGGCATAGGCGGAAATACCATCAGCGCCGCCACATGCTGTCAGCCACGAGGGCGGAGAGCACATCCACAATGGTAGCTGGAATTCCGGAGATCTGCGACGGAAGTGCGTGAGAAGCTACTGGGGCGATGCGGACATGAGTTCGACTTCGAACAAGAGCTGAGCATAAGAGCAGGGCAGATGCAAACGTGGCGTCCGGAACAGCTTGCCATGCGACCCGGAGGGCGGTTGGAAGGAGGGCTGATGGGGAGGGCATGAGGAGAACGAGTCACGGCGGGACGGGGCGGCTCTGCTACGCGGCGGTCTTGCGTGACTGCTCTATACATTAGTTGCTCTAGAAGGCACAGGCCTGGGCGGTAGCAATGTACCTGTTGCCATCGTCAGGCTACGCTCCTCCAGGTCATTGACAACCGGAAGCCCAACATAGTTCAACTTGGTCTGCGTACCTCGTCCGCCACCCTCGGTGCAGGTGGCTCGGGAGTCCCACTACTACGCGCAAGGCCACGGCCTGCCAGCGGAGCTTGAGCAGTCATCCTTGACTGAGTACGTGGTCGCTGCTGTCAAATGACGTGCCGCCTGACTCAACCCTCCCACCCTCGCCGCTCAATACTTGTGTCGCATTCCCCATCCTCATACATAAGGAAACTCATCTCTTTCGGGGCGAGCCATCATTAGACAAGGGCTTGACTGCGAGAGCGAGAGCGCTGGCTCTGGACTCAATGCCAGCGCGTGGACCTTCCAAAGCTGGCGAGGCTTCATACGGAGCAGGACGGCCGATCGGGAGTTGCTGAAAGCGGAAGAGGGCGATGCCCCAATCCGCGTGGGCGGCGAGTACTCGTACGCAGTAGGTAGGCTCGAATCGTTATTTGGCGTCTGGTTCGCATTTCCAGGTTTCAAGCTTCGCGTTATCAAGGATTGATAGGGATGCCTCCCCCTGGCCCCCTACCGGGCGTTGGGAACGCGTGCTGGTAAAAAGACATGCGTGTTCTTACGCAGACCATTGAGCGAAAAGTTATAACTTGGTAAAAGACAGAGTGCAACGAAGTACAGAGTCGACACGACATGACGAGCAATGTGGAATGATATTGGGCTCAAGATGGCTGAAGTAGGCCCAACCTTAGACTGCGTATAAGAATCAACAATGAATGTATGCTTCCTGGCGCCCACGAGTACGTGCATCGTGCGCCAATACCGTAATCATGAGTGACTGGAGTCCGGGGTGACGGATTAAGCGGCTCAGACCTGCAGTAGATTGGCAGAACAACCGTGGATCCCACACCCATCGGCTCTACAGAACGCCGTCTGGATGATCCTGGCAGCCTGGATCAACTTTACACACCCAACCTCGACTTGTGGCATTACCTTAACAGCTTGAGTCTGCGCGTTGGATCGTCACACGTCCGTATCTTGTCATTCTTGCCACTGCGGCAACATGGATTTAACAACATCGTCCATGGCCTCGAATCCGGCACGTGGCATGCCTACTGTTTGATGCTGTAGATATCGTCTGCTCGGTCGGCACACGCACCAAGACCGCAAGCTCCTCCATCGCTGACTTGCGAATTAGTCTCCTCCGTTGCCTGTACAGCGCGCGGAACCCCCTCATCCGCGTAGACAAAGCGCCGCCCTCGATCGCTCGCGAATCTTGCTCACCACTACTCCACGATCATGCGTCTTCAGTACCGACCCGGCTCCGCCGCATGAGCATGCCGCCTTCCCGAAATGAGAGACCCTCGAACAGCATCCAGCCTGCAGCAACGCTGTAGAAACCTACACTTCACCTGTCTCACCGGAAAAAGACGAAGATACAGTGCAAGCGAGGACCCCCGCGGCGAGCGAATCAGCCAGAATTGCGCTGAGCATATCGCCAGTGCCCCTCCAAAGCCAACTGCGCAGGAGGCCATTGCGCAGCCAGGATGAGGATGAGGGCAACACGGGAATCCAGCCGGCAGGGAGGGCTATTCTTTGGATCGTCCAGGGCGTATAACTGTGTGGGGTTTACTTTTCTCGAAGGGCTCTGAGGAGATGCTTGATGTCGCACTCGGGTGAAGTGGATGAGAAGCCAGAGACTGGGAAGAAGGTTGCTCAGCGGTGGAGGGAGAATAGGGACTCCGACAATCGGCCCAGCCAGTCTCAGCAAGAAGGAGTGAAGGCGTCTCGAATTTCCTTCCGCGGGCGCGAGGGTTTGCCGTGGCCAGGTTGGTTCCGAGAAAGATCTCGGAGAGGAGAATACCATTATTCCACTGGCTCTTTCACTCTACGATTGGTTCTTCTTAGCACGACTACGGACAGCGTTGACTTCCAGCCCGTTTCGGCTACCTTTTGACATTCGCAGTCGAGAGGAGCAGGAGGTTCTGCGGCTCCACTGCCTCCCGCCCAGCCGCGGAACGGAGGACAATGCTGCCTTCGACACGTCCGTGTGGCTGAGACGTCCTCAAGTCGTCGATCGAGCCAGTCGCATCACTGAACAATTCAGCCCCTGTAGCATTACCAACCTGCCATGAAGTCCATGATCGTCTCCGTAACGACCGAACCTTGGCGCAAGTTCCGAGCAGCCACAGCGACGCCGTCACCTACCACGGACCCTGATCCGCAGCTTGGAAATAGGCAAGCGAGGTCGCCGTGGGTCGTGCAACGAAGTCACCATCAATCCCACCTCAGATGGCCTTGTCGACAGATCACTCGGTGTTTGTTTCCACTCCTTCGTCCATTCCGCACATCAATAGCATCACACCTGCCCGGACGTCAGGCGCATACAGTACTGCAGAATGTCCGCCGCGCTGAAGACTTAGGCCCCTGGCTCGCCCTTCAGCTCTGCCATACCCCGGACTGGTGCGGAGGAGGTTTCGGAGCACCAAAGCCGACCACTTTGTGGGCTCCTAACGTGGAACTGTACTCGGCAGATCGCCGCACTGAGGAGCTAGCAATTGGGCTCGGTAATTCTGGCTTACAGCATCCAGCTCGAGCCGATTGCCCCCTGGACAAGAATTTTCCGCCTGTCCTCGGCTCTCGTAGAGCCTGCGAATGCTCGTGCCGAGTAGTCCATCACAGCATCGACATCGAACTTGACACCCTCGACCCTGCCTGTAGGTGCCTGAGTCTCCCGCCTGCTTCCGGCCAGCTTACTGACGATGACTTAGTCGCGCCGGCCACCGGCGCCCCAGAGACCAGCGGCTGATCCACGCGCGAGCTGCGCTCCATTCTTCGTAGCCTCACCACCGTGAAGCTGATCGCAGTAGATAGTGTTGTCGTCGCGCCAGCTACAACACCAACGTGGGACTATCGCCTATGGCTGCTGCCGACATGTGCTTCGAAATCAGAAGCCTCACAACGTCCGAGGATCCGTTGACTCTACAGAGCAGCACGAAGACTACCAAATCGATAAACGGCGGCGTCGATCTGTGGGCATAGCAACAGCTACAAGGTGATAAACGGTGTGGCAACCGAGTTGAGGTGGACAGGCAAAGCGGTTGAAGCGACGATAGAAGGGAGGCAGGAAGATGGAAAGATGGAGAGCAAAGAGCATGCCTCTTCGGCTATGGCACGTAGCCCTTCTCCAGGGCACCCTCCAACCCGGCACAGTTGCGCTGACGTTGACCAGCCCGTTCCCTTTCCCCGGACGTCTAAGAACAATTCCCGCCGAACTCAACGGCGGTCAGCCCGTAGTGGGCTACGAAAGCCTTGTCGAACACAGTCAACCCGCTGCAGCCCCCTCCGTCCGTCACCGTCCTCATTGCCGCCTCGAGTCAGGCGCCGACGCGTATCGCTTCATTCGGTCCGAGCATCAGGCGCCGCGGTGGAAAGATAGCCTGCGATATGTGCTGTGGAGAATTCGGCGGCGAGCGATTGGGAGGAAGATTATCGAGTCCCTACGATGGAGGAAGTCAGCGTTCCATGGGCCACGACAGTTCGACGTTACTGAGTAAGCAACGGCCCTTCCGATACGCCTTGTAGACTCTGCGGCATGTTCAGCTACATCAAATACGCTCCATCAACATATATCACAATCTTTCGGAACCAGCAGTGACACCAGACTTGCCTGCGCTGCCTTTCGTGAGAGCTAAATGCCAGCCGACTTTATCACCGCCTCCAGCTAGGCGGCGGAGAGACTCGAGAGCATGCTTCGACCCCGGTGAATCAAGAATAAAACCCTCCGAGCACCAGCTGACTACCATAAACGTAGGCAGTTACGACCGTACTTCTTTGGCACAGGCGAGACTGACCGCGCTCTGGGAACGCACAAGATAAATCGGACGAGCTCCGAATGTCCGCTTATGCATACTCGATGACATTCGTTGGGCGTCGGCGCTCGTTACTATGTGAATAGCCCGCGGCCACTGCGACCTTGCCGGATACAGCTCCATCGAATGAAGCAGTGGCTTGAGCACCCGCGCGAAGGACCTCCCCTGTGGGTTAGGGTCAGGGGAGGCTGCAGCAGGCCGCAGACGCGGGCACAGGCATGACGCCATCTGGCAGATCATCAGCACTCGCAGGCCGGGTAATTCTCCAGGGTCTGGGCGCGCGATGTCACTGTATGGAGGAGGCTAAGATTTGACAATTGCTTGTTCTCACCTCAGATCTTCGGAACGGCCGACCACCTCCGGGGTACCCTCCGTACCACACCTTTGCCTCATGGTCGTCGACCTCGCCAACCTCCAATTGCTTACCGGCTGGCGGATCCAGGTGTTGCCGGGCTCCGACGGAACCAGATCGATGCAAGCATCGTAGTGCGCGGAATTACAGTCAGTAGTAGGTTCACCACTAAGCCTTGCCGGTCCGTTTTTTACTATGACATCGGGCCACATCCAGGAAGAAGGCCTGTGAACGCCAGTTCCACCCCCCCAATCGAGTGACTTGTCGGCGGCCTGCCTGCTTGGCCTTTGATGTCAACACAGAAGGGCGATCAAGATATACACCAGCATTATGGTGATGCAATACAGCTACGTCAAATCCGCCCCATCGACGCCATTGTTCGTCTAAGCGCGTGGCCTCGATCTACTCCATGTTTTGTCCTGCCACATCTCGCAGCTTCATGCGCGGCATAACAGTGTCGAACAACCAAGTCGTGCAGGTGTTGTCTTGTAAAGATGTGGTAGTGTATTTCTCTTGCCCGTCTGACCTGCTGTTATGGGGTATGTCCGCCTCCTCACCGCTACCGTGCCATAATTTGATCGATCCGCCTCGGTTCCCTAAGCCTCGACCGGCATTCAACCGCGTCAATGCCTCATGTCACTGCAGCCCACCTGCTGCCGCTCAGCCGCTGAGACCGCCAGCCTACTCACAAAGAAACCCTCTGCCCCACGGCACCAGCCTGCGCATGTACCGAACAACTTTAGCCGCCAAGCAAGCCTTTCGTGCTGCCCTCAACAAATTCTCCCCCATCCATCGTCAGTGGCGATCCCCGCTCCTACCGTCCTTATCTAGGGGTACGCTACTTTGAGTTTCAGGCTATCCCAACGTTTCTTGTCCTAACCATTGCGCGCTTGAGAGCTCTGTCCGCCGTAGCTCCAGACGCACCTGTTCTTCGCTTCTTTCCACACCTGGCGCCGCGGCCTAGATCCCCAGGCCATAAACCTAACCGAGGACGCTGCAATACCGACGTAGCTACAGCGATGCGGCTCATGGGCGAGAAGGCAAGGGCATCCTATGAACGGTGATGATTCAGGCGGCGACTCTGGAGCGAGATTGGCTCACACAACGTACTCTGGCTATTGATAGTCTGGCTCACAGAGCGCTGCGAGCTTCAGGAACGGGGTTGATCTGGAACTCGGCCACCTTGGCCACCTCGACCCTCCGTGCGTGCGTTGTTAGGGATGCCGAGCGCCCGGCTTAACCTTAATACCAGTCATTTCAGTCTTCGCTCTTGTCCTCTCCGCCAGAAGTGGCGGACCGTTTACACCACAACACCAGCACAGCCCCCCTGTTCCTTTTCGCGACAGTTGGTGCCAAATTTGATACAAGATCCCCACAATTCGCGGCAAGTCCTACAAGCTCTCCCCCTCTGCACGCCATCGATCGCAACCCGGCCTCTGACAGAGTCGGAGCCATAAAGACTCATGTACAGGCCCGAGTCCCATTGATTCAAGACCTCAAGCGGGCTCGCAGTAAGGGGCTGCCCGACGCGCTTTCCTCACCACCCAGTTGCCGTACCGTCTCACACGGTGAAAACTCAACGCCATTATGCTCGAATCGGCCTTCACCAACCTGGTACCAACCTGCGCCCTGCGCCTACTTCAAGAGGTTCCGGGCTCCTCCTTCGCTCGCCTCTTTCGTCCTCATCCTACGCCCGCAGCGTCTAATGCCCTCCCTCGTCCGCCCGTTCCACCTGCCGTATCGCCCAGTAGCACAGCCCGCCGCCTCAGCTCAATTTCACAGCCCGACTGTTCCACTCTTCCTTCCTACCCAACCCCTGCGCCCACGTCGTCGCCCAAATCGCGAGTGAATCCTTTAGTCGATCCAGATTCTCGGCCGCAAGATATGACAGCGCGCGACCACGATCCCTCCGTGCCGCGCCATTGCTCAAGTCGTCGACTTAGAAGCGAGGAGAGTTGCCATAACCTGCCCACGAGCAGTCCGCTACCCATCAATCACTGCAAGAAGACTCCTATCGGTAAGGATCAAGTCAGGCAGGGACCCCGCCTTCTGCCAGAAGCCAGCAGGGTACGAAACTACCCGGGTGCGAAAGTACCGCGGCAGCGAACGTAATGACTCCATCGCAGGCAATGTGGTTTCGAGTCGTCTGCTAGGTCTGACGGGCGTGCGGTGGGGTAGGAGTATGGCAGTATTGCAGGTAATCTAAGCCGCTTTCGAGCCGACAGACAGTCGCCAAGCGCCTACTAGTATGACCTTGGGCAAGCTGCGGGTCCAGGTTAGTCGATAGTGCGTAAGAGCAGGGGAACTACAGGGGCTGACCTGTAGGATGTTCAGCGGCAGCTATCAGACTCCAAATCTATACCCGTGATGTACCGCTTGCGCAGAGTAGACGGATTAACGCGTCGTGGAGGGCACCGGCGCCAACACTGGCGTGCATATTGCGTGAACAAGTTTCACACTAAATCCGGTGATGGTCATCCATGTCGATGCTGCAGAAAGCCGTCATGGGCGACAACGGGACGAGAAGCGGAATGGTGCTGGATGTACATGTGTATATACCGCTGGAAGACCGGCGTGACGATGTCGTAGTCGACTTGCGGATTCGCCAGCCTCAAGTTGCAGCCACATGCCTATCCTGAGGGAAGCGAGTTGTTAGCTATTTGTAACTTATCTACAGCGTCCGGAAAAGGCAAAGGCTCCGACGCCTGAGGGACAGGCTGTCACAAAGGCCAGCGCAGCACTCGAGGTGAGGAACCTACGTGTATAACATACAAGCACACAATTGTGATCGTTGATTGTGGATGCGCTTCATCGCAATCCGATGCAGGCCCTGATGGCATCGCCTCAAGCGCGTAACTCAATAACCCTGCCCGTTCGCACGTGCTCCACCCAAGGCTTACTAGGTAACATAAGTCGATCACGAACCCGTATCGACGCAATACCAAGCCCGAAGCTCCGCAACAACCGAACCATCTTCCGCGGCCCGATACTGCGCTTCTGGCCTCACATGAAAAACCCAGTTGGCATAAACGAAGTGAGCTTGATGGCGCCCGCTCGAGTAAGTACCTAGGTACGCTCCGCGATTGCTGTTCACCCAGAAGATCTACCGCGCCCAGGCGCGTACGGTAAGGATAATGTAGCTTGGAAACTAACGTCTTACAAAGGTCAGCAAAGCTACCCTACTGCTATGATCCGAACCCACGACCGTCGAAATCTCACTCCGCGTGCAAGTGCCGCCCCGCGCTGGCAAAGATTCTCCGACCAACTCCTCCGGGCGGACTGCTATTCGCAACGGCGCCCGGCCCATCCCCTCCACCACGTTCGCGCGCGTTCCCTGGGGCATCCTATCGCCAGGATGCAGCCACCTAAGGCGAAGCCCCTTTCGCATCTCTAGATTCGATACCTCAACACCTTGAGCACGCATCCCACGGCTAAGCATGCCCGCGACAATGGTACAACCAGCGCGGCATCTCAACCCTCACAAACCGCAGGATCGACTCTGTGTTCATACGCGAGTATAGCAATGTACTCTTCAAGGCGGATACTCACCCACTTCGAGTTTTCGGCTCCTGGGCTCTGGGTACTGAGTACAAGACTCTGAGTACTGGGTCCTGGTTGTGGGCGAGCGAGCAGCCTTGAGGACCGGAGGCTGAAGCTCAGGCTGGACGATGCCGCACGGAGATACCATACGGGGAAGAAGGCTTTGAAACACAGAGTGGACTACAGCCTTGGTCAGAAAGTCGTCGCCGTATACGTGGGGGATTCCAAGCGGATATGGAAAGAGAGGGGTGGAGCCATGGCAGCCATTCTACGACAACGAATGCAGGTCAGACGGGAAGACAGAGGCATCCCTTGGAACGATTCCATTACGCAAGTTTATGGCGTATGTCCAGATCGAATTTCGCTTGTAGATCCAGTCACAACTGATCCGCGGCCGCCTCACTCCGTACCGGCGGGTGCAATGCCGAGCGCCGTGCCATAACACGACACTGGAAAGCTTAACGCCTACACGCGGCCACTTCTTTCAGCCTCTTGCTTGCCTTCTCGCTGGCTTTGCCCGTTGCCGGAGTGGTGCATCGTGCTCTTTGAAGACGGCACGGCCGCCTCAGCCTTCGGTGTGCTCCGCCTTCACCGCGTCTCTACTTTGAGTGAAAATGTCGTTCTCGACTGGGACATGCGGGCGCTTGGATGGCCGGGACCGCCACGCTGCAAGAGCAGAGCAAGGCCTGTCGTCATGGCTGCAACTTTGGATCGACTTAAGATCGGGATCGCGTTGGACGAAGGGGTTGCTAGAACGTCGGGGTCTACACCGGGGTTGTCGTAGACTCGAATCTGCTACACAAGCTGAACCTCATGCGTCCGCGAGATATTGGATTGGCAAGACAACAACAGCCTCACCCCTGGCGACATCCATGCCCGGTCGTGATCAGCCCCCCTCCTCCGCCTCCTCCTCGGAATCTGGGTAGATGTAAGCGCCGCCGCTGGCTTATGCCCATTCGTATCCCCCCTACATAGCACGCTTAGCGGTCATGCTTTTGCGAGCTTGGGTAGCCTGTCCGCCGTAACATGTCCCCATTTTCGTACTGAGCTGACATATTTTCTATAGTCCATCCTTATTTCACGTCCGCCGACTTTTCGAGATCATCACGATGTCCGCGCTATCAGAACCATGAAGAAGAGACGAGAAACAAGAAGGCAGCTTGCGCTGTTGGTGAGGGAAGACGAAAGGAAAGCAGGCTGGCGACGGCAGGTCGAACATGGTGGGACTGATTGGTGGCCGTGCCGATATCTCCACCCACCCGGGGTAGGAGATTGCAGATTTCTCATACGGTCGTCGAGGAAGCCAATTTGGACGCTCGCGGTACTCGCCTCCTTCGTCGAATCCATACTTTCCCTTCCTTCCGCCAGGATCTGAAACGGTTGCCTTTAGCGGGAAGCGCCGATCGGGCAGTCTGAAGCTGTGGTGCTCATCGATGTTCATCGCTGATTAGTTGGTTCTCGGGTCATGGCCTTGGTTAGGGATGATGGCGGGCGGAGCTCGCCGACGCGAGGCTCGCTCTCTGCGTTCTTGGAGCCTTGCCATGGCCCTAATACTCCCGTCATTTGGGGGCAAGGTCAATGCCGGGCGCTTATCCAGAACACGAGGCCTGGGCATTAGATCGTTAATTGTCGAGGCTGCTTATTGGACGCCACGTCTGGCACTGGACATGCTGGAACTCAACAGAGGGCGTCAATCACCACCGAGCGCGAAGAGACGGGCAAGGACCTCCCGGAAACAAGAGCGAGGGAGGCGGGTCTCAAGCTTAGTAGAAGACTCGATGGTCAGCTTCAAGAACTCCTCGACGGAGCCCGTCAGGAGCGCTCTCAACCCCGGCAGCAGTGGGCAGGAACAAGCTGCCCGGTCAATTGATGTGCATGGTCGCGTTGGACGCCGCCGTTAAGAGTCCTCGGAGTGGCGGGTACGGACGCAGACGCCTGTTGTTCACTGTATATTATTGGCAAGGTTTACCTACCACCTTTTCAGAAATTGCCTTCAACAGCTTCCTCGTCCAATCCAAGTGCTCGAGCATGTTCTCCATTGTCAGACCCCCCACAAGACGACTCCGTGTCCCTTTTGTCCGCGGTATCTCGCCTCGCCCACAAGACATCAGCCGATCGCAACCTAGGGGATCTGTGCCCAGCGCAAAAGTCCACGGCATTCCGCTGAAGCCTGGTTCCACTTTCAA